>NC_069089.1:13172717-13472717 GCF_947172395.1 Bicyclus anynana
GATAATTGGAAATTTATGGCTATCAACACAGTATAGTCAGATGAAATTTTTATGATGTCTCTGTAATAATCTTCGGGTGCACCGAAAAATCATGACTCGTGAGGCTCATGACTGTGTTGTTGATGGTAGTGGCTGAGAGTTGCGCGCAGGGCATACCGCCGCGCCCCTACATTACCGGTAATACCAAAAATCTTTTATTGCGCAACTTAATGCACAATGTTACAAAAAGTCATAAAGATTTCATCTGACTACAACACTTTGAATTTTTTTCAACATTTATGTCAATTTTTTAATCATTGTTACAGAAGAAATAAAAGAAGAGCCCGAATCCATGGATGAAGACGCCGAGAATGTTAAACCCAAACCAGTTTTCAGTATGAAAAAGTCCAAAAGCAAACCAGACATGGCTATCAGGCGTAAACAACTTAAAGCCAAAAGCAAAGCTATTTCCGATCAAATAAAGAAAAGAAAACAATTCAAAAGGAAGAAGCCTGTGAAATAGGATTATTTTTAATAAATAAAACATTCATGTCCACACTCATTTGTTTTATTGAGATCGAATTAAATAACAAGTGTAATTTCAATCAACAAACATTAAAAGTTCTAATAGTGGAAGGATACAATTCGAGGTAGAAAAAATAAACATTTTTTTAGTTTCATTTCTAATAGCTGTCTATCCTAATATATAATAAAAATTCTAAAACGAGTTTTTAGTTGTAAATTAATAAAATAAAGACTATCAAATAACTTATAATAAGTGTAAATCAAAAAATATTATGAGAAAGATGCCAACATAAATCTAAGAATATTAACATGTGTATAAAAAGTTGATGTATGTTGAAAAGTTCATATTGTAATCATATTTTTTTGTACTACGAAACTACAAAATACAATTATTGTGTCAAGGAGGTTGTCATAAAATCAAAATATAAAAAAACCATAGTGAGGAATGCCAAACCATCATTAACATGTGATTATTACTGTACTTTACCATATTAAAATTGAGTATTATTTAGTAATTAAAAAAAAAACAATTTTTAAAGGTATTATCATTTAAGTTTAACAAATTACCAAATTAACATGTTCTAATTTTATATTTATTTTGGAATTCCTACTGAATTCGCCTGCCTCATTATTTTACAGGAGTATCAATAAAATTTTTAATACAACCATAAATAAAAGATGATCTCAAATTATTAAATTTTGGATCCCCGGAGTCCTAAATTTAGTTAGAATAGTTATCTTTATGCGAGAAATTCATTACATCATAATAGACGTATGAAATCTTCACCGTATAGCTGCTTGATCACATTAGAATAAAAAGAACCATAATCATTACAATAATTTACGAGATACGATGATGTCAATCTTATAAAACCCCTTTTTTATGACAGGGGTTAAATATAATGTCTAATATAGGCAATTAAATAATAATTACGAAATGAATACTGAATTGTAAAAAAATGCAGAACTGGACGGCATAGTAGTAATGAATTCATTTTATATCCAAAAAAAATTCAAGCATTTTTGAACCCTTTCTAGTTATGTCTCTGATATGTTTTTATATATGCTATGTATATCTAGATACATATTTCCATGATACATTTGATTTTATCTCAGTTCATTGCCTGATGTACAAAAAAAAGAGTTATAAGCGTTTATATATTTGTATAGATTCGTAAAAATAGTCACATTTATCAAAATAGTTAGCCTCATGTTAGTAGCACCACAAATCAAGTGCTCTAATTATGTTATGTAGCTAATTTGCTCTACACTAAAATCATGGTGGAATGACACACAATAGTAACAAGTTCACATCTAAAGAATTCTTATAATAATTGAGATTTTTCTTACATTAAATAGTTCTGTGTAACTTAATGGAAATTGAAACAACTTTCGTTTTTTATTCATAACTCTGCCATTATCTTTCAACAGCCGTATCAATGATAGGGGGCCCACGGACTACAAGTGTGAAAACAAAAACTAATAAAATGTAAGTACCCCAAAATCTCACTTACGGCCAGTTTCTTCATCGCAAGTAACAGTCAAAGTAACGTCATAAATCAAAAGTGACGGTCTTATTCACTAAAAAATAAAGTCTTCTTTACTACTTAATACTTTTACTGTTACTTTAGCTTTACATGAAGAAACTGGCTGTTAATCTGCTTTCCGGAAAAGTAAAAAAAGGAAAAGCTGTAGAGTTTTCAATTCAGAAATGACAAAAGTAAAAAAGACCGTTTTCTTCCCCGGTTAAGCGTACGCCCAAGACACATTTATTTTAAGCGATCATATGAGAAATCTTTACCCTTTATTTGGGCCCCTAACTAATTTTCATACAGGGCCCCTGCAAAGCACACTATGCCAACATGAACAGATCTCTGTTGGGCGACGATGGAACTATTAAAAACAAACAATATGTGTTTAGTAGAACTACCTATATCCGTACTACGGTATTTAATTTAATATCATATCAAACACGTTATCAACTGAGTAGTCAGACCAAATTTAATTTTCTATGTCTATTAAAACTTTAATTTTGAGTTTCCAACAAAAAATGCAACCGGCTTTAAAAGCATAAAAACGTACCTAACCACTTAACTAAAAATCAAAAAAAAATAGCATCACATTTTATGATGTCTAAACGAAATCTATATCAAAACATAGCTTTACAAATAAAAATAAAAAATTTTCGAGCATTTGAGATTAATGGATATCACATAAAAGATTGTATAAATGAGCTTAAATTGATTGCCAATGATTTTCCTTACTACCTACTTAAATAACTTAAAATATAACGTATATAATAAAATAAAAGAGTATAAAAATGTAAATTGTAAACATTGATAGATGCAAGTTCGTGACAGTTAGTTAGCGTGCTAACATTGTAAAACTTACACACCAAATATATATATTTTAATAATATATTTATGCTTATTTTTTAGGTTCATGGCTTATATCTTGACAAAATTGAAATTACCTGAAACGAAAATAAATAATATTAAGTAATGATTTTTTAATATTAAAATCATTAACACACAAAACAAGCAATGTTTATTATCTATATAAGACGCACGCGACGTCGTCTGCGTGGATAATCCTTACACTTAAAATTTTAAAGGACAGACAAGGTTTTATTATTCCCCCTCCCCCTTTAAAGAACGTCTATATCACGTCATGAGCCTCATTAACAACCCATTCGGCTCTACGCTTTCGTTCGAAATCATCGCCTGTAAAACGAAAACGTCCTACAAAGTGATAAGCAACATGTGGCATACCTTTCGGTATGGAACACAGCAATACTGATAAACAGTAGAAATAATTAATAAACGTGACGTTAGTACTTCACAAGATAAGCTGTCCGAAAAAGCAAAAGACTGGAAAAATGTTCCATTAATTATGCGGAAATAACAAAAAATTCTTCCCGTAAATTAATTCATAATGGTAGCGTTTTAGCCTAGGCAACATCTTAGAAATAGTGTTAAATACTGATACCGAGAATAAAAATATGTGTGGTAGCTCGTTTGACTCTCTAGAAAAATTTGCTAAAATTTCATACCCACACACATTTTTTTGTTTTTTGTTCAGCACAGATTTTAATTTTTTTTCAGTATTCATTATAAAATACTTTTTATACGATTTGTAAAAAAAAATTATATAACACCAACAGTTTTGGAGTTTTTACCTATTTTTAAAAATCTTTAATTGTTTATATAACTTTTGTAATTGTTTACTTGCAGTTATGAAATTAACATTTTTGCAAATGTTTGTAGACGTCAGTATTTAACACTGAATCCAATGTTGACATACATGTACAGTGGATTTTCCATAACATTCCAATTCTAACATCTGCAAATTGCCAGTTAAGGGTAAAAGCACACACATCTACTACCACCACGAGTAACCAAGCCCCAAACACAAGCCAACAGTCTCAGTACTACTCTTAGAAGTCCTTATAAGTAGCCCTTGACTACAATCTCACCTGATGGTAAGTGATGATACAATCTAAGGTGGAAGCGAGCTAACTTGTTTGGAGGAGGATGAAAATCCACACCCCTTTCGGTTTCTACACATCGTGCCGGAAGGCTAAACCGCTTGACAGTACGCATTTGTCAGTAGGGTGATAACTAGCCACGAACGAAGCCTCCCACCAGCCAAAGTGGGTAAAACCACTTATCATCTGCAAATTAAGGGTAACAGCACACACATCTACCTTCAGCCACCGCTAGTAACCAAGCCCGCACACACAAGCCAAGCACAGTCTCAGTACTTCTCTTGCAAGTCCTCCAGCTCGACGCGGTCCGCCTTGTGGCCGCCGAGCTCGGCCAGGCGCGAGTTCTTCCATTGCCCGTCGGCGCTGTTCATGTTGCGATCCTCACAAACGCAGAGGAAGAGCGAGTCGACCACCATCTGTAAAAAGACAAAGCCAAATAAGTTACGATTTATCATAATTAGTCGATGGACACTGCTGGAAATAGACCTGTTGTAAATATTGGATAGAAGCAGGCGTTACTTTGCGGAAGTTCATCATGAATATATAATGATTTATTTATTTTACTACCCTCCGCGAAAAGCCGACGAACCCACGCGACAACGTCACCCAGGTCCGACAAAATACTCTCAAAATCCTGAGGAGATGTTGACTCTACAACTTTGTGCACGACGTAGAGTCAACATCTCCTGAGGATGCTCTGGTTTCGGGGTGAAACGTACGTAGTGAGTAATTTATCGCACCTGGGTGACGGGTTCGTCGGCTTTTTGCGGAGGATAGCAAAATAAATAATTCATTATATAGACTTGTTGTAAAGTCTTACAACCGCTAGCATCCAGCCATCCATTTTGACGGCCTCCGTGGCGCAGTGGTATGCGCGGTGGATTTACAAGACGGAGGTCCTGAGTTCGATCCCCGGCTGGGCAGATTGAGATTTTCTTAATTTGTCCAGGTCTGGCTGGTGGGAGGCTTCGGCCGTGGCTAGTTACCACCCTACCGGCAAAGACGTACCGCCAAGCGATTTAGCGTTCCGGTACGATGCCGTGTAGAAACCGAAAGGGGTGTGGATTTTCATCCTCCTCCTAACAAGTTAGCCCGCTTCCATCTTAGACTGCATCATCACTTACCATCAGGTGAGATTGTAGTCAAGGGCTAACTTGTAAAGAATAAAAAAAAAAATGACGTCACCGTGCAGTGTCTCACTCACCTCGTACAGCGACAGTACGCAGTGCGCGATGAAGAAGGAGAAGATGCAGATGACGAGCGTGGGCACGGCGTAGAAGTGCAGGTCGGCGTTGCGCTTGAGCAGCAGCAGGCCCACGATGACGTCCCATGCAGTGTCTCACTCACCTCGTACAGCGACAGTATGCAGTGCGCGATGAAGAAGGAGAAGATGCAGATGACGAGCGTGGGCACGGCGTAGAAGTGCAGGTCGGCGTTGCGCTTGAGCAGCAGCAGGCCCACGATGCCCGTCACCGTGCAGTGTCTCACTCACCTCGTACAGCGACAGTATGCAGTGCGCGATGAAGAAGGAGAAGATGCAGATGACGAGCGTGGGCACGGCGTAGAAGTGCAGGTCGGCGTTGCGCTTGAGCAGCAGCAGGCCCACGATGACGTCACCGTGCAGTGTCTCACTCACCTCGTACAGCGACAGTATGCAGTGCGCGATGAAGAAGAAGAAGATGCAGATGACGAGCGTGGGCACGGCGTAGAAGTGCAGGTCGGCGTTGCGCTTGAGCAGCAGCAGGCCCACGATGCCCGTCACCGTGCAGTGTCTCACTCACCTCGTACAGCGACAGTATGCAGTGCGCGATGAAGAAGGAGAAGATGCAGATGACGAGCGTGGGCACGGCGTAGAAGTGCAGGTCGGCGTTGCGCTTGAGCAGCAGCAGGCCCACGATGACGTCACCGTGCAGTGTCTCACTCACCTCGTACAGCGACAGTATGCAGTGCGCGATGAAGAAGGAGAAGATGCAGATGACGAGCGTGGGCACGGCGTAGAAGTGCAGGTCGGCGTTGCGCTTGAGCAGCAGCAGGCCCACGATGACGTCACCGTGCAGTGTCTCACTCACCTCGTACAGCGACAGTATGCAGTGCGCGATGAAGAAGGAGAAGATGCAGATGACGAGCGTGGGCACGGCGTAGAAGTGCAGGTCGGCGTTGCGCTTGAACAGCAGCAGGCCCACGATGACGTCACCGTGCAGTGTCTCACTCACCTCGTACAGCGACAGTATGCAGTGCGCGATGAAGAAGGAGAAGATGCAGATGACGAGCGTGGGCACGGCGTAGAAGTGCAGGTCGGCGTTGCGCTTGAGCAGCAGCAGGCCCACGATGACGTCACCGTGCAGTGTCTCACTCACCTCGTACAGCGACAGTATGCAGTGCGCGATGAAGAAGGAGAAGATGCAGATGACGAGCGTGGGCACGGCGTAGAAGTGCAGGTCGGCGTTGCGCTTGAGCAGCAGCAGGCCCACGATGCCCGTCACCGCCGTCACTATGCATTTCCCCAGGAACAGGATGAAGTCTCCCACACTGTTGATGGTGGCCACTTGCAGCGCGTTGTTCACTATTGTGCTGAATGCCTATAAAATAACATCTACTTTTTAACCTCCGACGCAATAAGAGGGGTTTTTGAGTTTGACCTATATTTCTGTCTGTGGTAGTGTAGCACTTATATAAGTGAACCTAGATAAATTATTTTTCTTATTAAAATAATTATTTAACTGTCCTCATTCTGTAATTCCTTCCTAAACGTAAGTCGTTATCCTAGCTATCGAAATCCATGACAAAATTTTTAAATTCAAGACGATGCCTTTACGTAGAGCCGTGATAGCCCAGTGGATATGACCTCTGCCTCCGATTCCGAAGGGTGTGGGTTCGAACCCGGTCCGGGGCACATAGCAAGAGAAACATATAGAGATGGGAAGTAGGTAAAAATGTCCGAAAATAACACAAATTATCCTGTAGTTTTTAAATTAACAATTGTTATTTTGATAAAATTATGTATCATTTAATGCATGCGTCCTTTATAAAAACATTTCGACGAATTTAGCACTGAATACCATCCCACGACCTACGCGATTGTCCTATTTACAGAGATTACTTCATAAATGATTACGTACCCACGTCGCTATGCTAAATGAACGGAGGATTCAGATTATCGTGAAACAACGGAAATAAAATCGCCTACAAACAATATTTTTGCATATTCGTACTCGTAGGTATAACTATAATCTAAATATATAAAAGGGAAACGCATCACGATATTACTTGTACATATGTTTTCTGTGACAATATCTCGAAAACCGCTTGACGTACAAAGTTGAAATTTGGCAGGGAGGTAGTTTATAGTTAGTAGACGACCGCTTAGAACGGATTTTGCGAGAGAGCCGGATTTGAGGGAGGGAGGCAGCCGAAGTCGCGGGCGTAATCTAGTTTTTTTTTAAATTATATTATTCGCTCCTTATAGTAGTCGGGACTCCCTCTCCCTCTCCTTATAATATACTGTAGGCGTAACGAGGCGAGGATCGAACCACCACCGATGAGTCCGACCGTTCTTACCGTTGAGCTATTGAGGCTAGTTATTAACATAGTTCAGCTATTACCGGAAGGTATGCCTCGTAATGTATGACAACGAAACCCGTTTATTAAAACAAACAGTTGCTTGGCACACACGCGCAGATGTTAATTTCATAGTACTATGTTTTTTTATACACTATAGATATTTATCTTTATACGATAACAAGATTTATAAACATAGATAAAGACTTGAATCTCAACTTTCTTCAAAGTAAAGCAAACTTTAAATAGTAGTAATTAGGTCCACTTTAGCAGTATAAAAATTTACATACCAACGCGTTTTACCAAATACTTTTCTTACTACATCTAAAACCAACGGAATTCCGAAAGTAAAAAATGACTATAATTTAACGTAAAAACATAAAAACTCAAAGTAAATAAAATGCACGGATTTAAGTACTTCTTCAGGTTAGGTAGCTTGGAAGAGATTACTATGTAGTGATAATAAATGCCTTTTGCATTGTGTTCTATCTTTTGTATGTTATGTTGCAATAAAGATAAATAATTAATTATAATTATGTAGAATTGTACAAAGTATAATATATTAAATAATATTTTATGATATTTAGATCATTTAGGTTTAGGTTGCCTGGAAGAGATCACTATTAGTGATAAGGCCTTTTGCCTCTAAAATTATTGTGATTTTTTTTGGTTGAACGCGCTAATCTCAGGAACTACTGGTCCGATTTGCAAAATGTTTTCATTGTTAGATAGCCCACTTATCGAGGAAGGCTATAGGCTATATATTATCCCCGTATTCCTACGGGAACGGAAACCACGCGGGTGATAAATGAAATAATAAAATGTTTACCTTCGCTGCAGCTTTGCAGAAGTGGCACCTCTCGATGGTGATGATGGTGTAAGCGTTGTGATTCAAGTAGCGAATGAACTTCTCCAAACAATAGAAGCAGCAGATGCAGCACTTCAAACCGCACTTCGCGCAGTCCGAGCCCTTTTCTGCTCTTGATGATAGCCTGTTAAAAAAATCACTAATCATCACGAGTCTCCCTTCAGAATGATAGGGGTTAGGCCAATAGTTCACCACCCTGGCCCAATACGGATTAGCAGATTTCACACACGCAGAGAGTTAAGAAAACTCTCTGGTATGAAGGTTCGGCCGTCGCTAGTTACCACCCTACCGACAAAGACGTACCGCCAAGCGATTTAGCGTTCTGGTACGATGTCGAGTAGAAACCGAAAGGGGTGTGGATTTTCATCCTCCTCCTAACAAGTTAGCCCGCTTCCATCTTAGATTGCATCATCACTTACCATCAGGTGAAAGTGTAGTCATGGTTAACTTGTAAAGAATAAAAAATAAAAAAAAATGCTTCGATATTACTCGAAGCATTTTATTTTTATTTTTGAGAGACGAATGGAAAAGATTGACGTATTTTTCCGACCCCACTTAAGTGGGATAAGGGTAAGGAGATGATAATGACTAATAATGCATCGAAATTTTCATTAAAATTTCTTAAAATTCTAAATATGTAAAATTATACTCACTTAGCATGTAAATAAGTAAGAATCAGTCTTGGAACCTTGAACAGTGTGATCAGAAACGATCCCTTAGCGACCGAACCCAGATGATATTTCAGAAGTTTGCCTATTGAATACAGAACCGGCGAAGTGTTTGCGTTTGGCCCCCTGGAAACAAATTATAATTAACCAATATACTTATTACTAGCAGACGCCACGCGGTTTCACTCGCTTAGTTATCGTTCTCGTAGGAATTTAGAGATAAAATATAGCCTATAGCACTCGGGGATAGTTTAGCTTCCTAACCGTGAAAGAATTTTTCAAATCGATTCATTAGTTTCAGAATCCATTCAATGCAAATAAACATACAAACAATGAAATTTTTCCCCTTTATAATACTAGTATAGTACTAGTATAGTATTAGGTATCTCATATAGTTATCAGTTGTATTATTTTTAAAAAAGAAAAAATAATAATAAAAAGAATGAAACCGACTACAAAAACATAACGTACCGACTAAATTAAAAAGCGATAAATAACATCACAAGTTCCTGCTGCTTTGCTGTTGATTACCTACTGATCAATTTGGAGGTGGTGCTAACCAATTGTTGTATTAATTCAAGCCAAATACTCGTAAAGAAATCATAAGGATTTAGGATTTTCAAACAGTGTTCTTTCAAAAACGGCTTAAATTAACACGACCCGGGGTTAGCACCGCCTTCAATTATAACCTATTCTATAGAAAGAACGTAGTTCAAATTTATAACAAGACGTCATACTTACCTACTATACGTATATACTACAACCCTACTGGATGTGTACTGTTTACCAACAAACAAATTAGAACAGAAGGTAGAAAACGTCATTTCATAACTTATTTATTTTAAATTATGTATTGGTTGTTTATAAAATGTTATTCAACTATAAACTACATTTATATTAATCGAAATTATTTTCATTAATATAAGGGTAAAAGGACAAGTTAATTACAACTATTATTAGGTGTGTGTGTATATATAGGCGATTTATTCCCTCATTTTTAATTTGTTTGTTGGTAAAAAGTACACATTGAGTAGGGCTGTAGTATAGATGTTTTGGACCGTACAGTCAACATGAGTTAATGAGTTTATAGTACTTTATTACAGTTTTATTCGGTTTCTAACAAAATGGGTCAACCGTACCTTTAACTACATAATATACTTGCACCATAAATGCGTGTATATGGGTACTTTAATTAATTAACTAATGAAGGCTACGGGCTAACGGACTGAGAATTAATTTACAATAGTGTTGTAGGTATGTACTCTGTGTACGAAAGTAATTTGATAAGTAGGTAACCGACATAAAAGGGTAATTAAAATCGCTTTAGTTTTTTATTTTCGTGTCATTACGAGTAAAGGTCATTACGAGTGTATTTTTAACCGACTTCTTCTATGTTAGGATATGTCACTAGCGCGTCGAAACTGAGGCGAACAAAAGTGCCTAATTGTATTAATTTCATTTAGTCGCATAGTTATTTTAACAAATACTTAATACCTATACTTCAGTCTTTCTAGATGAGTACTGTTTACCAACACACAAATTAAAAATGAGGGTATAAATCACTAGTCGTTTCACACCTAATAATAATTATAATTAACTTGTTCTTAAATTAATGAAAATAAATTTAGAAATAAAGGTTATGAAATGACATGCGTTTTCTACCTTCATTTCTAATTTAATTGTTGGTAAACAGTACTCATCAAGAAAGGCTGTAGTATAAATATGGTCTACAATGTCAAATTGTGTGTTTGGAAGTGTATAAACTATTTATACTTACATAAATATATACAATGTAAGTAAACACATTATTTTTTACCTAACAGTATAAAATCATTAGTACCAGTAGGTACAGTAGTAGATTTGTACAACGATTACTCATACCAGTGAATAAGGTTATGACGCATCGTCTATAACCTATTCCAACCGTGTTTCCATAAATATTGTATGACCGTCTACCAATACTCGTTCTACAATAACAAAGTGGAACCTAATTTCTATACTTATACCTTTACCTATTGATAATAATTGGTACCGTGAATCTATTGAGATATATTCAATCATCGTCATCATATCAGCCGATGGACATCCACTGCAGGACATATGCCTTTGTAGGGACTTCCAAACATCACGATACTGAGGCGCCTGCATCCAGCGAATCCCTGCGACTCGCTTGATGTCGTAACATAACACACTGTTTCAGACTTATTGGAGGGGAACGGAAATATTGGTCATACTCGTATTTAAAAGATTACATTGTAAGAAATAGTACTTTGAGACGGATATGATGTCAGGTGGTGCGACTCGTTTCCGTAAAGAGTGGGGAGTTAGAGAGGGGTACCGATCGGTTGGCGGGAACGACTTGCGACATAAGGCGCTCGTCGTACGATCGGCTTCAGTGTGCTCGCGACGTTCGAGCCGTCCACATTTCTTGTTGTAAGGTTCATTATGAGTTGCTTCGGATACACGGGGGAGTGACTTAAGTGGAAAAGGGGAGTGTTTGTGAATTGTCAAGGGGCCCCTTTACCCTACACACAACTTTCACGAATGCGTGACTCCACTCAAGGTCATTCTCTGCGATTCTAGGGTCTTATTTTGGTTTTCTTATTGTTTGTAACCCAGCCGTGGCTGGGCTCGGCTGGGCTGCATTCGGGAAACTTCGCGACATCTTTTCGTCCGAAATTCCTCAGTGCTTGAAGACAAAAGTCTTCGAACAGTGCATGTTGCCAGTGATGACCTATGGTTCCGAGACTTGGTCGCTAACTATGGGCCTCATAAGAAGACTCAGAGTCACACAGCGGGCGATGGAACGAGCAATGTTAGGAGTATCTCTTCGTGATCGAATCAGAAATGAGGAGATCCGCAGAAGAACCAAAGTCACCGACATAGCTCAACGAGTTGCGAAGCTGAAGTGGCAATGGGCGGGGCACATAGTTCGAAGAGCCGATGGACGTTGGGGTCCCAAAGTGCTGGAATGGCGACCCCGCACTAGTAAGCGCAGTGTTGGCCGACCCCCCACCAGGTGGACTGACGACATCAAGCGAGTCGCAGGGATTCGCTGGATGCAGGTGCCTCATTATCGTGATGTTTGGAAGTCCCTACAAAAGGCCTATGTCCTGCAGTGGACGTCCATCGGCTGATATGATGATGATGATGATTGTTTGTAAACCACTTCTGAGTCTGCTAAAAATATAGCAAATATGTTTAATAAATTGATATAATATGACAAATATGCTTTAAAAAAATAAGTAAAATAGAAGAGCTGACTACAAAAAAATCCAATATAGAAATCGTTGTCTTACTTCCGGAGATTATCGTTGTTCACAGTAATCTCCGGAAATCCGGGCGTCTGCTAATAATTAATAAACCAAATAAAAAAGAAAGTCACATAACAGTAGTTATTAAAGTGTTTTTCAGGTGACAGTTGTCTTATGAAGTTCATAATACGTACTATTATCGTGAATTGCGGGAAACTTTCAAGTGTGAAACGAACTGTCACCGTACCCATGCTATCTGAAAAATATTACTAACCTAAAGTACCAGTGTGATACAGCACCCGCAATGGTCATCTGTTGGCAGCCCAGTATGAACTCACTACCCCACACGAGGCAAATGAGGCACATCCACCACATACTCTTCACCCACAGCGGGTCAAACTCTATTGGATCTAGAATGTAACCTAGGAAATTATACTACATTATAATATAGCAACACAACATGCAACACACAACATTTATACAGAATAAGTAATGCTCCAACATTCTCCAAACAACAATCACATATGTTGTGTCATTCAATTTTATAAATTCACTTTATAAAAAAAAATGGCTTTATAAACGTCTACTCCATATAAACTTTAACTGTATCAAATTTCACAAAAAAATGTTCTGAATGTTTTCATTATATGTAACAGATATATTTAGGCACATATTTATTATTCATACAAAAATCATGCATTTCATTTAAGTCACGAAAATAATACCAATATCAGCAGAGCAGTAGTAAATTAAATTTTATGAGTTATGATATGACATAATGTAGGTAAAAAAATTACAACAATACTATAGCTTGGCAAGTTTGTTGATGACACTCCCATGATATGCGGGCGACGGGGGGAAAGGACTGCGCGGGTATGAAGTCGTGCGCGTGGGGCAACGCTACCCCCTCCCATCGAGAGTGTTACGAACGAATTGGCCAAGCTATAATGTCTCTTATACTGAAGGAATTTGAAAATTTTTAATATGGGCAGTGGCTTATGACCAGCTATAATTCAGATGTTTTTCCAAATTTCATTTTTTTATAATGGCTTAGTAATAATATATTATTGGTTTTGATATTGATTTTGTCCTTATACTGTGACATGAAGGGTAGCAGCGACAGTGATTGTACCATTATTTTTTGGTAGAGGAAACACCTCGAGCAGGTCCCAGGACTTGTGACCTTGAGAGTATTATCAATAATTACAACACAAAACATAATTGAACATAATCACTAACGCGACTAGCAGCGTGACGGTATCTACGCTGGATAACAAAACAACTGAGCCCAAGTCGTCAAATACACCCTTGTTTATATACCAACACTGATACCTCCCCTCTACAATAATGAATGTTAATACCACCTGTAATCGAGGAACTTATAACAATAAATCAAAATTTGCCCTATTTGGGGAATTTCAAAATGTCAGCTGGTCATAGCCACTAATCTTCAAATCCCTTTTTAACAGTAAATTAATGCAGTAAATATATGAAGTAATGCAGTAAATTAATGCAGCAGTATTATCAAAACCATGCAGAAACAACAGTAATTAAAATGCACGTCTGTCATAAACACACATAAACAAAGTTATTGAATTATATTTAGTATATTATAAAATGAAACACCAATAAAAAATATTCGACCTTGTACTAATGAAAGAATTTTGTGGAATAATATAAATCTAAAAAATAAAAAATAGCAGTAATTTTAACTATTGTAAGTGTTATTCACAATAATTTAAAGAAACACGGATAAAACTCATGTATCAACTCAACGTGAAAATTAAAAACACATTCGGGGCCCTTAGTCATGAGCTGGTTCTTGCAATGCGTCATAATCCAAAGCTCGTGCCCAAAGCCGTGTTTCATAAATTGAAAGAATTTCACATGAAAATTTAAACTTAATCTATATCTATACTAATCTATATCTATACTAATATTATAAAGAGGTAAAGTTTGTAAGTTTGTAAGTTTGTCACATTTTTTAAATGGGGTAATCTTCGGAACTACTGGTCCGATTTTAAAAATTCTTTTACCAGTAGAATGATACATTATCGGGGAGTGCTATAGGCTATATTTTATATTGATATCATATATATTAGCCGAGTTATCACAGTTTTTGTCATACAGGTCGGACTGAAAATCCTCTTAAACAGACTTATTCGCATGCGCTGCCTTAACTATTGTGTAAAATTAAAATTAATGTATGGAGACTTTATGTATCTTTAAAAGTTCTACAAAAAAGTCCGCGACACCATATATCTATCATCTATATATTAGCAGATATAGAACCTTTTGTGTTTTAAAAATTATTAATTTTATATACTTAGGTTTACGTCATTATTTATACAACTAAACTTTAATCCTTATTAAAATAAATTATTTAATAATCACAAGGATATTATGGAGATAAGATTTGCCCTTTACAGTATGTTAATTACTTAAATAGTTTCGGAGATAATACAAAATTTCTAAAAGACGCAGAAATTCCGCTATATGACGCCCGGCGCTTTCATTTACGTAGTTCCCGTTCCCGTGTGAATATGGGGATCAAACATAGCCTATGACACTCGCAAATAACGTAGCTTTCTATTGGTAAAACAATTTTCCAAATCGGTCCAGTAGATCCAGAGATTACCTCCTACAACCACACGAACTTTACCTCTTTATATTATTAGCATAGAAGTCTCTATTTCTCTTGGTCATACCACCACTCTCGAAGGACTGGGCCGATTTTGCTAAGGGTAGGAGTAAGATAGAGAAGTTACAGGGTTGGGTAGGGTACGGGTAGGGAAGCGTAGGGGTAGGGTAGGTTTAGGGCCGGGTTTAGGGTAGTGGTAGGGTAGGGGTAGAGGTAGGGTAATGGTAGGGTAGAGGTACAGGTAGGATAGGGAAGTGGTAGGGTAGGGGTAGGGTAGGCGTGAGATAGGGGTACGGGTGGGATAGGGGTAAGAAAGGGATAGGGTACGGGGAGGGTAGGGGTAGGATGGGGGTATGGTGTAGGTAAGGTAGGGGTAGTGTAGGGGTAGGTTTGGGGTAGGGTAGGGGTAGGGTGGGGGTAGGGGTAGGGTAGGGTAGGGGTAGGGTAGATTTAGGGGTTGGGTAGGGTACGGGTGGGGGTAGTGGTAGGGTAGGGGTAGGGTAGGGGTAGTAGTAAAGTTGACATCGAAATTTACGCGGACGAAGTCGCGGGCGTCCGCTAGTAAGAAAATAAACTTGAATTAAAAAAAGGGAACACAAATATGCAACTCACTCTTAGGGCTTGCACTTTTATTGATATTTTGTGCTTCTATTGCAGCATTGTCCACAAGGTCAGGCAAAGGGGTGCCATTGAAAAAGAAATTTGTTTTGTATGGAATACCAGGGTAGTTAGCAGTTGCTAGACACACCTAAAATTTTTAAATGTTAATTTTAATTTCTTTTTAACCGACTTCCAAAAAGGAGGAGGTTCTACGTTCGGCTGTATGTATGTTTTTTTTTTTTTTTTTTTTTTTTTTTTTTTTTTTATGTATGTCCAGCGATAATTCCGTCAATTATGGACCGATTTTGAAAATTCTTTTTTTGTTTTGTAGGGTTTACTTCCAGGGTGGTCCCATTTTTTTCATGTCAGGATCTGATGATGGCATCCTGGAGAAATTGAGGGGAACTTTCGAAAGTTGTAGAGACGGCTAGTACGTTTGTTAGTGTTTCCATAAGGTATTTTAAACCACTACAACTTTATGAAGGTTTGGAGTTGGTCTGATGATGGAGCCGAAACACAGACGATGGAACTCGTCAAGGATTTACAGCAGTCGCCTTTTGTTTGGGCTTGATTAATTTGTATTGATGAGTACTTTCCACCTATATGGGTTGTGACTGTATTAAGGGTCTGGTGATGAAGACGAGGGACAGTGTAGAGAACTCCTCGACGGTTTACAGTAGCTACCTTGTGTTTGGACTTGATAAATTTGTATTGATGAGAACTTTCCACCTAGATGGATTGTGACTGTATTAAGGGTCTGATGATGAAGACGAGGGACAGTGAAGAGAACTCCTCGACGGTTCACAGTAGCTACCTTGTGTTTGGACTTGATAAATTTGTATTGATGAGAACTTTCCACCTAGATGGATTGCGAATGTATTAAGGGTCTGGTGATGAAGACGAAGCACAGTGAAGAGAACTCCTCGACGGCTCACAGTAGCTACCTTGTGTTTGGACTT
The DNA here is from genome assembly GCF_947172395.1 of Bicyclus anynana. NCBI lineage: Eukaryota > Metazoa > Arthropoda > Insecta > Lepidoptera > Nymphalidae > Bicyclus > Bicyclus anynana. The sequence goes on from NC_069089.1 coordinate 13,189,257, forward strand.
GATAATTTTGTATTTATAAGAACTTTCCACTTAGATAGGTTGTGACTGTACACACGCAGTGGGTATGCTAACACTAAAAATAAAAAAATAAAAATTTTAATAAAAAAAATTCAACCGACTTCCAAGTCAAAAAATAACTTTAACTAAAAAGCAAAAAATAACATCCTACCTATGTGCTACCTACTGATCAGTTTGTAGGCGGTGCCAAACATCACTGGCTTGGCACCGCCTACAAACTGATCAGTAGGTAGCACATAGGTAGGATGTTATTTTTTGCTTTTTAGTTAAAGTTATTTTTTGACTTGGAAGTCGGTTGAATTTTTTTTATTAAAATTTTTTTTAAATGTAAACATAATAATGGAAAACAATGATATTTTCAGAGAAATATTGTGACAACAAACACATGAGATTTTAATATATTATTAACTAGCGGACCCCCGCATGGTTCCCGTTCCCATGAGAATATATATGGGGATAAAGTAAAGCCTATAGATAGTGTAGCTATCCAACAGTGAAAGAATTTTTCAAACCGGTTCAGTGGTTTACCAGCTCTTTTCACCAATAATTGACTATGTATTATAATATTGATATTTTAATAGTGTAAAAGTACTTATAAAGTAAGTAAACAAAGTATTTGATATTAAAATATCGTGTAGAGAAAAAAATATCTTACCACAACAAGTGACCAAAATGTAAAAAACAGTACAAGGAAGAAAAATGTTATTATTGGTTGCAGGAACAGTGCAGGGATAGATCCTAAGCAGTGTGCCGTTTCTTTAAATAGAGCAGCTAAAAATGACACACGCGATCGCATCACCCATACCAACAATAGTAATATTACCTAAAACAGACATTAATAAAATTAATTACAATTATAAAAAAAGTCGGTTTACGGATAAACTTTGTCTGATAATATTGTAAGAAAACATTAAAGGTGCGTGACTTTTAGGTTGATTGTGCCTCAATTAAAAATATTGCCTCAATAGCTCAACAGTGAAGCGGTTGGACTCATCATCAAGGGATGGTTGATTGATAACCTTTGACCACACTGTCAGACTATTGTCATAACCACTCCTAATATTATCATTCCTGATTAGTTGAAGGGGAATGGAAATATTGGTCATATTTAAAAGATATTTAAAAAAACTGAGAACCTCCTCATTTGAAATCCATGAACAAATAAGTATTATGACTTCTTTAGCTACTTGTCATGAGTTAAATTCATGATCATTTATTGATGATAAGTTAATAAATTGAAAAGTACTATATTTATTTTACTGCATAAAACAAAATTAAAGTACTTACTGTGATTATAGTAGCAATAATGGAATACCACAAAAATGCTTTCTCGTTTTTGAGTGACTCCTACAAAAAAGTTCAACTAGAGTAAATAAAGTTATTTAAATACAAATTTAAATGACTGATAAAACTTTATATAAATAATTTATACTAATATTGCAAAATTTAAATTGCCTACTATAAAATACATGAATATGTATATAAAATTATTACAAACTTTATAAACTTACAGCAAGATATATGGTTGTATCAGAGAAATCCTTTTGCTTAGTTCGAAGCTCATGGTATGTGTACCACAAAAGGGCTGTTCCTGCGATACTGGCTATGGACACAATTATCATAAATATCCACGACACAAGACTGGCCAACAAGTGTAAAATAGATACCATGATCAGTGAGCAAACTGGAAGTTACAAATAATATTATCATAACTATGACTAAACATATAAAAAAATAATATTGATTTGCTTAGACTCAAATTTAATTGAACTACAAAATGTAGGCAGGTATAAGTTCAAATTTACTAATAAATGTTTCTATCAAATATACATGAATAGCAGAAGCTGTGCGGTTTCCCCCCCATAATTCACATTCCCATAGGAATACAGGGTAAAATATAGCCCATAACACTCTGTGATAGTGTAGCTTCCTAAAAGTGAAGAGTTTTTAAATCTGTTCAGTAGTTTAAGAGCCTCTTTAATGCAAACAAACATACAATAAATTTCTTCCTATTTATAATATTAGTATAGATTACTTATCAAAAATTCACAAAATACATTTGATTTTATCTATGCAGATGCCTGCATTTTCCATGGAAAATTGAAATAAAATATACTTTGTGCAACTTGCTGATAATGTAGCATAGCATAGGTGAGAAAGAATTTAAAATCTGTTTATTGGTTAAGTGTAAAGACATACGAAATACACCCACATTCTCATTTGCAAAATTAGTTAAGATACTTGACTATTTTGTTGAAATAAAAGATGAATATAAATTTCTTTTTAAAATTAATCTTGTTTCTATATGGAAAGGCTAATGATATTCCAACATTTATAAAATACATTGAAAATACTAAAATTCACTTACTAAATGCAATAATTACACATATAATCATTTCTTTCCATGATGAGTAAAGATCTGACAAACTCTGTTCAATTGTATCCCAACTGTTTAACAGATCATAGAAATCTGTGAACACTTTCTGAGCCAAATCCTTAGCAGATTTAGGGAAGCACCTATTGAGTAGAGGGAAGGAATCGTACACTGGCAAAGTGGGACAAGGCCCTATAAAATTATGCAAGCTCTTTGTAGGTGTTACAGTTGTCACATTAAAATCGTATCTGCATAGGTTAGACCCTGTTTCTTTATAAAAGTTTTGTATATCTTTAAAAGTGTCCAACTTCTTATTGGGACATTTTTTCACACATATTTTCAGTGATCGTCTCAGCTCTTTGACATCCATAAAAAATAGGTAACTTTTGTCGGCCGTCCCTAGACCGGCTAGTGGAAAGTTTATAAGCTTTTCATTGCTTTTAACGCCACATGTATTGCCAAAAGAATCGTAACCGTTTATCAAACGTTGTGGATTTCCATATACGAAAGATATAGCAGCGATTATTATCTAAAAAAAACAATACCTCTAGATAAGTGAGTTGCGATTGATGATTAGCATAATGTTCAAAAAAAAGACATACCATCAAAATCCAGAAAATAACATAAATAATAAGCCACAAAATATCAGTGCAGCCTTTGCGTGGAGTTTCATTTTGCGGAGATATCTCACTTTGAGTGCAACCCATTTTAAATAATATCCTTGATCCTTCGCCCAAGAAAGAACAATTTTTTGCCTTTGCGTTTATCGCCTAATCTAATTTACAAAACACTAAATAAAACCGTGTAACTGCAATGGTTACTGGGTGCGGTCCACATTCTACCAAGCGGCAAACGCGTCGCGTAGTTTCTTTTCTTGTAAAAATCTAGTTTAGTTTATTTATTGGTTTAAACACAAACACAACAGACACAAAACCAAAACACACAAAACAAAGACAAACGCTCAAGCTCAACTGCGCATGGGGGTGAAATGAAACCACAGATCACTATAGACTAGAAATGAAACTTCCGCACAGTTCGCTTACGTAAAATATTTTGTATGAAGTACTGCCCTCCAGCGCTCACGGTACAAAAACTTAAGCGAAGTTTTCTCAGGCACAATATAGATGGCACGCATGAAGCACATTATTTGATTAAAATCACTACTATGAAAACTTTAAACATTATAGTTTCAAATATGACAGTTTAGCTGTCTTTGAATTTTTTCTGTTGTTGCTATAGTGACATGTTGTTTAAAACTCGGTGACAGTGGTGAAGGAAAAATATTAAAATAAGATGTAATCGGTACCATGCCATGGGAACTTAGAAGAACGTGAAATCTTTATGAAGCAGCGCCATCTACATCCTAGATTTAAGATTCCAGGATAGTAAATTCAATTACATATGGTGTGTATGTATTATAACGTTTTTAGAGATTTAAACCGTGTATGAAAAAAAAAAACAATTATTTATTCTTTTAATTTTGACGTGCAATAGGAAGAATATGTTTGTATTTTTAAAGCAAAGGGATTATTAAAGAAAGACAGTAACCGTACATTAATTTGAGCATTTTTCCATATAGTCATTTGACCTAGTGGTGCATAGGTAGGATCTAATAATCCTGAGTTCGAGCCCGGACAATGAAAAACTTTTTGTCTTTTTTTTTTTGTTTTTCTCAATTGGTTTCTTCAACTATTATAAAATCAAAAATCTTTCATTTACAAAAAATATGCATTATTATTTTTATAACATAATGGATACTATACTAAAAATACCGTAGCTAGTCACTAGATGGCGCTATCACTAGCGTTCCGAAAGAAGTTAGAGTAGCCTATCTACATTGTAATCTTTAATCGGTACAAATAAGTGATTATAATGGGTATTACTTGTGGATTTGGTGTGCATAGTTAATAATTAACCATGGAACATGCTCTATCATTATCGGAATTATGCTCAGAAGGCGGCCCGGTGTGTCGCGAAACGGCGTGGCGAAAATGTCGCCAGCAATTTTACGTGTTCTTAAAGGTGACCAGTGTGTAGATGTTATCAGTGGTTATTTATAATCATAAACGTCAATATTCATAGTTGGTGCACTAATGTTATCAGGCTGCTGAAGTGCATTAAGATATTCTCATAATCAGAAAAGAAAAAATAAATCGTTGAATAATAAGCATCTTCTTTTCATTCTTTGATTAAAAATCCTTTAATATTTGAAGGATTATTGCAGTTTGTTTTCCTTATTTCTATATATTTATAAAATTTGGCAATTTTAAATATTTGGGTACATTAGTATTATATAGTGAAATAGGTGATTTTGTAAATATTATGTTTTATTTATAAACTTATAATATAATAAAAAAAAAATATAATTTTTTTTCATTAATAATATATAAGAATTAAGAAAAACAAACGGCAATAGTCATACAACTAAAATATAGATTGTACTCGTATAGAGAACGCCATCTATGGGTAGCCAATAAATCTAATTAGAATGCGCCATCTAGTGATCACGGTATATAACTTTTTTAACTGAAATGAGAGTTGCGTATCTATCTCAATTCTAAGTCTATGATCTTAATATCTCTTAATCTGTGGTTACTACGTAATTTAATCTTTGGTGATTCGATTTTTGGCGGGAATCGAGAAGCGCGCTTTTAAAATTGAAAATTTTAATTTAAAACTTTTTCAGTAATATACGTGTGAAATAAAGTGTACAAATGTAAATTAAATCAGGCAAAATGCCGTCAGACAGTGATGGTGATGCCTACGAAAGGCTAGACAGAAAAAAACGTAAAGTGCATAAGGCTGGTGAGGACGAGAGTTTAAAATATAAACCCTATATAAAGGCAGGTTATAGCAGAGCCTACACGGATAATAGCACTAACGCGGAATTCCCAGTGTTTGTGGAAAGCAGTGAGGCGGAAATTAAATTGGGGAACAAAAACCCATTAGTTGTGTCCAAATACTTTAAACAAGTAAAAGGTATCTATGAGAGCAGGCGCATTAATGCTAACAAAATAATGTTAGTATTCAAACAAGCAACAGCAGCCAATGATTTTCTCAAACATGAATGCCTAACGGTTTACAATCTTCGTGCCTTCATCCCGGCATCTTCTGTGGAGAGGGTGGGGGTTGTCAGGTTTATACCTAAAGAGTCCAGTAACCATGAACTATTTAATAAACTTTCTTCAGAGTGTGAGATTATTCATGAAAAAGGTTGTAGACGATGTTGTTCCTTTGTCAACTATTAGTGTAATTTTTGCAGGAACAACTTTACCACAATATATATATTTAGACAATTGGCGTTATAAGGTCTATACATATATTCCTCCACTAATGCAATGTTTTAAATGTATGAGATTTAATCACTATGGGAAAATATGCAAAAATATACAGGTCTGTTCACGCTGTGCTGGTGAACACCACTACAAAGCATGCACGGCTGATACATTGAAGTGCAGTAATTGTGGTGGAGCTCACTTAGCCATATCCAAAACTTGCCCTATAAAGGCAGCGAGATTAGAAAAAAATAAACAATCTTATGCTAAGGTAATTGAAATTAATAGTGTTAATTTTCCTACTCTCCCGAAGCCTCAACAAATACAGCAAAAATTCCACCAATCTAAACTAGACACACAAGAAAATTTAGATATTTCTTATTCAGATATCATTAATAATAAAAAAATATTATCCGCAATAATTAATACATTAGTTACTATAGGAAACTCAAATGACATAAAAAGCACAAGTAAAATTAAAGAAGCATTTTTGAAACATTTGAATAAAGTTTAATGGCTTCAAAGCTCATTATTGCTCAACATAACATTCAGAGTATTAATAATAAAAAACCCTTAGTAAAAACATTTTTAACACAGGAAAATATTGATATTTTATTATTAAATGAAACTTGGCTTAAAAACTCTAGTAATCTTGTAAAAATCCCAGGCTATAACTTTGTTGGAAAAAATGCAAAGAATGAACATGGTGGTGTAGGTATTTTATTAAGAAATACATTTAAATATAAACTTCTGAAAACAAAATTTTATGAAGATGTTCAATCCATAGCAATTTCTTTAGGAACCAATGTTGGTGACTTATCAATACTTTGTGTTTATTGTCCACCTAAAAATAAAAATAAATGTAAAATCAATAGACTTAAAAGTATCATCAGTGATATGCCAAAGCCCTGTTTAGTAGCAGGAGACTTTAATGCACATCATATTTCTTTTGGTTGCCATAGTACAAATTCAAGGGGTAGAAGCCTATTTGATATTTTTGATGAACAGGATCTGTGCATATTAAATTCTGGTAGGTCTACTACACTTCAGAGACCATATGCAAATAGTTCTGCTATTGACATAACTGGAGTGAGCCCAGTGCTCGCTCCGTTATGTGAATGGACAGTAGGTGTAGACACTTTGGGTAGTTACCACTATCCCACATTCACAAAAATTAACTTAATTCCATCTAAATATTCTGTCAATGATAAAGTAGAGAAATTTTTATATAATAAAGCAGATTGGGATAAATATTTTAAGAAATCCAAGGAGTATTTTGAGTATATGACATTTAATGAACTAGATCCTTTACAGTCATATAACAAATTTTGTGAAATTTTGAACATTTTAAAAAAAGAATGTATTCCGCTTGTTAAATTTGAGGGTCCAAGAACTATTAAAGCTCCCGCTCCTTGGTGGGATGAAAATTGTGCTGTAGCAGTTAAAAATTCCAAAGAGGCTTTACAATTATATAGGCGAGTAGGGTTAATGGTAAATTATATAAATTATAAAAAAATAGATGCACTTAAAAAAATAATCATTAAAAAAGCAAAGAAAGATAGTTGGAATAAACTTTGTTCATCATTTAATAGATACACTCCTATAACTTATATATGGAATTATATGAAAAGATTTAAACGAATAAATAACCAACCGAAACTTAAAAATGATGTATGGATTCCAAATTTCATCTCAAAACTTAAACAGAATAATAATAACACAAACTTAATCAACTCTGTTTTTGAATACAACAATGACAATGAAAATTCCATGTGGCTACTAAATCCATTCACCTATGCAGAATTCAATATAGCACTTCAATCAAGAAAGGAATCTGCACCAGGATTAGACGACATTCCTTATATAATGTTTAAAAAGTTACATAAAGCAGGTCAAATAGCTTTACTTAATATTTTTAACAAGTTATGGCTTTCTCAATGTATTCCAGAGAGTTGGAAGATTCAATGTATAATACCAATTTTGAAACAAGATAAACCTGAAGACGATTGCAATTCTTACAGACCTATATCGCTGACTTCTTGCATAGGAAAATTGTTTGAAGTAATGCTTAAACTAAGATTGGACTACTTTGTAGAAACTAATAATTTATTACCAGGTTTTCAATATGGTTTCCGTAGAGGTAAAAGCGCATCAGAGAGTATAACTTCATTTATATATGATATGAAGAATTGTCAATTGTCTAAATCCACAGCAGTATGTATATTTTTGGATATAGAGGGGGCTTATGATAATGTGGACTTAAACCAGCTCATCAATTGTCTTCATGAAATCGGTATCCCTGGAAAAATGTTAAAATGGCTTTCAAATTTTTTTAATAATAGACACTTTTATGTTAAGTACAATAATATACTCCATGGGATAAACCAAACTAGTAAAGGTCTTATGCAAGGTTCAGCATTGTCACCAATTTTGTATAATTTATACACCTCAAAAATTGAAAATTTTTTATTAGGAGATGTTAAAATTTTACAATTTGCGGATGACTTGTTAATGTATAGTGTAAATAGAAATATAGAAATAGCTAAAAATACTATTAATTCTGCACTGTTCCAGTTGCAGTCTTATTATAAAAATTTGTTAAAATTAAATATCAATACTTCCAAAAGTTCATGTATGATTTTTGGCAGCCCAGTGGGGAATAACATCAAATATAATGGTACAGATATTCCATTTGTAAATCAAAAGAAATTTTTGGGAGTAATTATCGATAATAAATTAAAATTTGACAGACATATTAATTATATTAGCAAAAATGCGTTAAAAGGCATTAATTTATTGAGATGTTTGACTGGAACGTTTTGGGGCTCTGATCCTAAAGTCCTATCTCTATTATATAAAAGCATGGTCAGAAGTCACTTTGATTATAGTTTCCTTGCATATATGCAAGCCAATTCCACATTATTAAAAAAACTTGATGTTATTCAAAACATTGGCTTGCGCATAATAAGTGGGGCTATGCGCTCTACACCTGTTAATTCAATGGAAGTAGAGACTTGTATTTCTCCTTTAATTGTAAGACGCATATATTTAGCTGAAAGATTTTGTTTGAAAGCTCTATCGTCGAGCTCTTCAATAGTGAACAAACTTTTGCTTCCAAATAGTCTACTAACTGTAACTAAATCTACAACTGAATCTTTACAAGCGACTGCAAATTCACTTTTGGCAGGTAAACAACCTACCATATCTATTATTATGACATATATGCATAATATTGCCACTAACATAAATGTTAGTAACGCCTGGCCCATGTACTCTTGCTCCTTTGAGAGCTTGATTATGAAAAATAAAATTCATTTGTTGAATATTACGTCAAACATAGACTTCCGGATGTTTATTGATAAAAATTGTAAATATTATTATAAGTTATATACAGATGGATCTAAAAATCAGCACTTTGTAAGTGCTGCTTTCTATGATCCACAAAAAAAATTTAGTAAAGCGTTTAAGTTAAATTCTCGATGTAGTATTTTTACTGCGGAATCTTTTGCAATTTTAAAAGCAATTTCTTATATAAAAGAGGAAATTTTACATAGTGTAAATAATTGTATTATAGTAACAGATTCCAAAAGTGTTCTTTTAGCTATTAACAATTTCAATTTTAGTTATAAGTCTTCATACATTATTTTTCAAATTAAAAATGTATTACTAGACATAAGAAAAACTGGAATGAACGTAGAATTTGTCTGGGTACCCTCCCACAGAGGTATAGCGGGCAATGAACTGGTTGATTCTGTAGCAAGACAAGGATTGTTTAATGAAGATTGTTCAGACAATATCAAAACTCCATTTACAGACTTTTATCATGAAGTGAAGAAGAGACAGAAGTTGCTTTGGCATGAACTTTGGAAAGAAACTAGTAAAAGTAAAGGATCTTGGTACGCAGACATACAAAATGAAATACCGGTGCAGCCATGGTATAACAAAATGAGTTGGGATTCAAGAAAATTCATATCAATAATAAACCGACTAAGGTTTGGTCACTGTTTAGTGCCAAGCCATTTATTCAAATTAAAAATTTATAAAGATAACAAATGCATGTACTGTAAAAAAGACGACGCAGATATCAATCACATAATTTTCAAGTGTTCAGCTTTTGGTATACAAAGAATAATATTAGCAAGTTCGATAGAGTTAGTAAAGGAAGAAAACGAAATTAAGTGTGATCCCCGCCACATTAAGGAATTGTTGAGGAACCATTTATTTTATAAGCCTGTTTTAGATTTCATTAGTAACACAATAGAAAAATTGTAAAATACAGTAGTAAATTTATATTTAGACGACGACGACGATAATTTTAAGTGCTTTGTATTATTTTTAAGAAAAATTGTAATATTTAAAGCAGGGCCTATAAGGACTTGTATCCAAGGCCGTTAAATAAATTAAAAAAAAAAAAAAATTAATCTTTGGTGGTGTGTTTACATTTTAGATTTCACAATTTTCTTTTTTCAGAATCAGTTACCATAGTGAAAAGTTGAAAAGATGAATAATCCTGGAATAAAACTGACTACAATGATATGTAATCATTATTTTAGGCGCAATTTAAACAACAATGTGGCTAGCATTACACGAATACACAGAGAAATTTTTACAAGAATGTATCCTACGAAAGTTGTTTTACCAAATGGTGCTTCAATCAACATACGATATCACGAGCCTAGAAAAATAATAAAAGTAAGAATTAGAACTAACAATGCCAATACCTGATAGTGTTACGTTCAAATATCTAGATGAATATGTATGTTGTTATTGTTCAAGAGGTTGTATTAAATTACCCCTGTTCTTCTTGGTGTAGTGGCTCTAAAGGCCTTGCAGTCCTTAGGCTATTTACTTATCTCACCTCCGATTCCTCCTGGTTGCAGCCAGGTATAGACCGAGATGTGTTTTACCTCCTCTAGGCTCATGAATCATATTGAGTCGTTCTAGATGCTTTGGTTGATGCAAACTGGGCAATTTCACTGGGAACATTATAGCAAACTTTAAATAAAGTAATGAATTCATTATTTAGAAAGAATTATGAGATAACTGCCGTTTGGTAAGGGTAGGTCTGGGCCGGGGATGGTCATTCCCCTTTAACATTTCAAGTAATGCACTTAATGGTTTGCTCGATTCAAATTAAATCAAAAATAGTAGGTAATTAATTAAATTTTTTCAGTTACCTTTAGATTTGTCTGCATTATCAGAGGATGAAAAGAAAGCAAGGCTAGAAAAAAGGAAACCGAAGCGGAAAGTTAAAGTAACTGAAATTGTTGAAGATAACTTTAATGCTAAGAAGTATTTGAAATACATAAAGAAGTAATAGTTATATGGTTATAATGTAGAATATAGTAATTTAAAACATTAATATTGATGTTAAATGTTAAATAGTTCTGTACAAATAAATCAATCTTCATCTTTACAATTTATTAATTAAAACCCTACATAAAATAATAATGTAAGTACCTTAGATATTCACCCCACATTTAAATTGTAAATCTAATAGTTTCTAGATTTTTTTGGATTTTGGATTGTCATACTATGACCTTCTGGTATAAACTCGAATTATGCCAAATTTCAGTTTAATTTATCCAGTAGTTTATAATTATAATAGACTAGGTATATTAGTGAATGTAATGATAAAAATAGATATTCTTAATAAAACAAGCAATATACCTAACTGATACAAAGCATTTGTTTAGTCCATATCTACTAAATGTATCTCTACATCCAAAGGGGGTAAGTTGTAGTAAAAGAATGGACCAAGTGACCAACAAACATGCAGAATCGTAATCTGCATGCTTTTCTGAGTTTACCACTATACAGGTCCTCGAAGAATTTTGCACACTCAATACCTCACCTCAGCCGCCTCAGCCTCACGTCAAGCCCACGGCTTGACTATACATAAGACCTGCACGCAAAGACTACCAGGCTACTGCAGTACAGTTTATTTGGAGAAGTCATCAAAGATTGCATCCTCATTCCTCGGCTCATTTAATTTAAAATATTAAAATAATATTGTTTCCATTTTTGTGAATACTGCGTTGTCTTGGCTAATCTGTGCAAAGCCAAAGATCAAAGAGGAGGAGCTAAAACATTTCTGTCAATGCCAATGTCAAGAATTAGCGATATCGAACTTCATTTGACATTTGTGATGTGAAGTTAACCCCGTGGTTTGGTATTATGATTTAACCTTTTAATATTCCTTACGTAAGAAGAAAATATAAATAACAGAAACAGAAAATGGGGAACCAAGTTTTCGCTGAAGCAGTTCCTCCCAAACTCAGCGAAGTCAATGGGAACCCTCCTCCAGAATGCCCTATGCACAACAAAGGTGCTACGCCAAAATCTGATGGTGATAACAAATCGAAACCTTCCGAATGTCCTGTTCAACATGATAGTAACATTAATCCGTATAATATGGTAAGTAATTTAATTAAATTTTTTGATTATTGACTGTAAAAAATTATAAACTTACTATATTTTTTATTTTAAAGGCGGCAATGAGGAAAATTCGTGTGTAACTATTGCCAATCACTCTGAAATGGTTGTCGTCAGGATATTAACTAACTATAAATGGCATGTGTTTAGCCAGTACACAGTAGAAGTAGATGTGAGAGGATTGCCAGCAAAATCTCTCTATAATTTGCTTAAAATGCTTGGCCTCTCTAGAACTGGAGCAAGTTCTATATTAGAGTGGATATCCAAAGCTGCTCTAGTAGGATCTTACCAAATTTGGTTAGGCAGGGAGAACAACACAAGCAGAAAAGGGGATAGTTAATTGATTGTCAAAGAATTCCATAACATCCATTGGTCACAAGTCCAGGACACTGCTCAGAATTTTTCTCTATCACGCGATGAACCCGGCACCCACAAAATAATCCATGGATTGTTAAAATATTTGTCTCAATAGCTGCTTGGCATAGAAGCACCACATTGCAATAATTTTAATTATTAACCTAAGAATTACACTTTAGATGCCACCAGCAAATCAACAACCAGCACCAGACCAACCATTCTCTCTTCCAACTAATCGTCAAGTGTCTACTATCCCTAGAGCCATGCCGGATGGTTCTACTGAGTTCTGGGTGTATCCCAGTCAGCAAATGTTCTGGAATGCAATGCTTCGTAAGGGATGGAGGTGGAAAGATGAAGACATCAAACAAAAAGATATGGAGGACATTATTAAAATACACAATGCTAATAATGAACAGGTAAGTTATATTTAATAATAAAAATATATATTTTATATTAATAACATTGTTAAAAATTAAAAAGAGGGATAAATAAATAAATGAGAGATAACAATAATAAAGCTCTGTATTAGCTAATATCTACTGATTTATGAATAACCGAATATATATAAATGATTTACCATACCATGTCAGCGGCATATGTGAGATTGTACTGTTTGCTGATGACACATCCTTAATTTTTAAGTCTGACAGAAATAAAGATAACTCTGACAACGTAAACCGTGCCATATCGCATGTGTCGCATTGGTTCACTGCAAATAATCTACTTTTGAATGCCAAGAAAACTAAATGTATTGAGTTTTCATTGCCAAATGTTAAAAAATTAGATAAGTCTATAATGATCGATGGTGAAACACTGGAAATGGAGAGTTCCACAGTTTTCCTGGGAGTGACCTTGGATTGTAAACTTCAGTGGGGTGCTCATATAGAAAAACGGTCTGGTAAACTTAGCTCAGCGGCATTTGCCGTGAGAAAAATAAGACAGTTTACTGATGTTGATACAGCTAGGCTTGTTTATTTTGCGTACTTTCACAGCGTAATGTCTTACGGTATTTTATTGTGGGGCAAGGCTGCCGATATACAATCTATATTTGTTCTTCAAAAAAGAGCAATTCGAGCAATATATCAATTAAAATCACGCGAGTCCCTTCGTCAAAAGTTTAAAGAAATAGGTATACTAACAGTAGCCTGTCAATATATATATAACAGTATAGTATATGTAAGACAAAATATTAATTTGTACAAACGAAAAGGAGATTTAAACCCACGTCTTATTAGACACGGGCATAAGTTAGTTATTTCTGCATATCGTCTCCAAAGAGTAAAAAAATCTTTTGTAGGTTTGGGTGTACTCTTCTATAATAAGATCCCCAAGACTGTGATGGACCTGCCAATGCATAGCTTTAAGCAATGTGTTAAAAAACATCTACTTAGTCGAGGGTACTACAACATTGATGAGTTCCTTAATGATAAAGATGCTTGGAGGTCGTTGGATCAGCTTCCACCTTCACACAGAAAGTAAAACTATAAAAAATGTAAACAGTAATTGTTATTAATTGTAAATTATAATACTGTATGACTTTTTCAAAAGAGCAACTGTTGAGTTTCTTGCCGGTATCTTCTCAGCAGAACCTGCCTTCCGAACCGGTGGTAGAATCTTTACAAATAGTCAACTGACGTGTCAAAAGTGCTTGTAAACTGAGCCTACTTGAAATAAATGATTTTTGATTTTTTTTTTTTTTTTTTTTGAATGTTTGCATTTTATGTATAATCCAAATATGTTAGTTTAAGCCATTATTTAAATAGTAGTAGAGTAGTTCTTTACTCCCTTATGAGTAAATTCTCCAAGTTACTTGTTATTACCACATTAAGGAAAATTACTAACAAACATAAGTAGTATGATTATAGTGTTTTGAAATATGTTAGTTTATTAAATATATCTGGAGTCTTTCAATCAACCAAATTTATTATCTCTTCAAGATGAAGGAAAATTACTAACAAACTGAGAATAGATAAATAATCAAGTTCTAGTATAATAGTTATTGAAGACATAACTTCTAGGTAGTTTAACTTTAATAAGCTTGAATTAAAATCCCAGAAAAATCTGTTCACTTACATTAACAGGATTTTTTTTTAGTATTAGAACTAATACTTGATATTTCAAATGTATCCATAAAAAAATATTTTTTTACACAATACTAAGTTTGAGCATTTTAAAAACCAAGTAATATTTAATGAACACTTGAGATGCTTGTAATAATAATAACTTTTGTAAAACTTGGATAGTCTCAGAGTACTAAACACTAATTGAGTAGAACTGAGGGTTTAATATTTTAGTATCATACATAAAAATAAACTAAACTAAGTTTATTTTTATTATAGTTACATACCTAATTATATTACATCTGATTTAGAATTATTGTTTGTTTAAACTAACAGGCTTGGCAAGAAGTTTTAAAATGGGAAGCACTACATGCCAAAGAGTGTGGTCACCCCAGGTTGAAGAGTTTTGGAGGGAAAGCCACACAATACAGTCCAAGAGCAAGGATTCGAGCTTTGCTGGGGTAAGATCTATGTTACTTTACCTAGTGATATATTGAACTTTGACACTCACCAACAAACTGCATGTACAGTTTGGCGACAGTCTGAGAGAATAAAAAAGACTACAAAATATTTTCCTAAGCAATTCTCATATAAAATTAAAAATTTTGAGTTTTACTGTTAATTTTATAAAAATGTTTGTATCCTAAATTTTTTCAACATTATCAGTATTAGGGCCAACAAAACAATAAAGGTTTAAGGTAGTATTATTTATACAGGTTTCTTCCATACAGACAAATGCTCCTAGCATTTGCCGGTATAGAAGGAGGGCAGTATGTGCAGAATTTTGCATGTATGCCCCACCTCCTTGGCTAGCACTTTATTTATCATTCTTTATTCATCCATATAAGTTCAGCTGTTTAGACGTGAAAAGATAACAGACAAACAAACACAAAGACTTCCTTTTTGTATTCAAAATATTTGTATGGATTGCATAATTCATAATTGTTAAATAAAAATATGTACTATTAAAATAAATCAGTTGAATATATTTTACAATTTGAAGTATTGTGAGTGTTATTCATATTAATTGATTATGAAATACGGCTAAAACTCAGAAGATGAGTCTAATGAAGATGACATTAATGAACCGTCGGAGAGTGTAACAGAACCTCCACTCCCCACCACTCAACCCCTTTCCCAGCGCGCGATGCGAGCTCGCCGCTGCTCGCCGCTCGCATTCGCAGTTAGATGGTGCTGAGTTGCAAGAACCAGCTCATGACTAAGGGCCCGTTATGGGTTCGAAACTAGTCGGGCATACTGCGAACTCATATCACGTGAGTTTTAGCCGTGTTTCATAACCAATCAATTGAATATAATATATTAACTTTGGACTTATTTCAGAATTTATTTATAATTCTTTTTCTTTAGGTATGAGTTGCCGTTTGATCGCCACGACTGGATTGTAGACAGGTGCGGTAAAGAGGTGCGTTATGTAATTGATTATTACGATGGAGGTGAAATAGACAACAAATATGAATTTGCTTTACTGGACGTCAGGCCAGCTATGGATTCACTTGACAACATCTGGGACAGAATGAAAGTGTTTTATATGAGATACAGATATGAGTTGATTGACGATAAAAAGGATGATAAACTGACTAATTAAAACTTTTGCAGTGTTATTTAATTGTAAAAATAAGTAGATCTTAGTACAAAACTTACATCCAAATATTTTTAGCAATTATTGTTTTTCTTTTAAATTCACTAAAAAAGGTATTTTGTTACTAACAACCTCACCTCAACATTATCTGTGTTGAATTATAATGTAATCTAAAATCATGGGTTAGGTTTAATTCCTATTCCTTGAGTCAATTTATGATTTTTTATTTTTTAATGGGTTTGGTAGTATATGCCACATAAAAACTCATGTGATTTAAGAATAAACCATAACTTTTGCTAGTTAGTGTAGTAAAATCTTAGGCTGCATTGTCATTAGCGAAAAAAAAAACAAAACTAATAAAACTTCATATCAAGTGAGATTGTCTTGGGTGGGGTGCTCCTGTCAACAAAAGTTGTTACTGCAGTCACTCTTTGTGATTTGTAATATTTATTTCTGTAATATAGTGTAAAGTATTATTTTTTAAAACATCATGTTAGTTTGTGTCTGTTTCAGACCAGTACCTTTGGACTTGTACCACACTCAAATTCAGCAAAAAAAATTGTCTGTCGTTTTTTGAAGGGGACTTGATAAACTCACACATCAGAAATATTTAACACCAATAAATATATCCTGTGTACTTACACTACACACAACTATACACTACATACTTTAAATCGTAATACACACACATCTAATTTTAACACAATCAAACATTGATTCTATAGACTCAGTTTGTATAAACACATTAGATCATGATCATATACTTTTGACAGAGGGGTAATGTCTAGTGAGGCAGGTTCTATGGTACTTGGTCTGAGGTGTTTGGATATAAATTGATATACTTGTAAGTAACTGTTTGTGGATCAATCACATGGGAATGAATAAGATAGTATATTAAATATGCCATGCTTGTGTAGAGTAGTATTTAAATAAGGCAGTGTGAAACGTTTTTTATAAGTTATATTTCAACCACTAATAAAACTATATATCTAACAAGTTTAATGTAGTTGTTATTACATAATACTCGTATTACTCACTACTATAGATGTACAAAAGATTATTATAATAATTAAAAATCAGAAATTACATGATAACAATCCTGTTTCCTATTGGAAGTAATAAATAAAATGTTATCGCATAATAAATAGTGGTTTTATTTTGCTCAATTTTATTGAGTTACTTATTAAGTTGATAGTGATACTTCAATAGTTCCGTAGAAGTGTAATTCTATGTTGGTTAAATATAATATTTTTTTCCTGAAATATACCTGTAATAAAATAAATAAAAAAGAAACTAGCTTGCTTTAGACCACATGACTGAAGTAAAACTTCTTTCAAGAATAAAATAATAAAAACAAACCGCCATCTATGAGCCTCATGCATAATTACATCATACCGGTTTTGATACAGTTATTGAAGTGAACAAAAAGGGATTGTTTCAAAGTTATCTAAGAACGCCATCTACTGGTAGTTTAATGATTTAATCTAACAAACACTGTGTCGCTATGCGTGTAGATGGCAGCACGCTTTTAAAAGCCTCACCCGTAATTCATTAAAACTAATATCATACAGACCAGGCGCTGTGAGGTATTAAGTATACATAATTCGAGGATCGCCATTCTGATTACAGTTTTGAACTCTTTCTGAGCACCCTACACCCTTTGGTGCTGAATATATGGATTCAACAAATGATTTGTATCAGTTTTATTGACTGTTTTATAAAGCATACTAGCGGACCCGCTCAAGGTTCGCTTTGACTTATTAATTTATTTATTTGCACTTCTTCCCTATCCCTACCTTACACTACCCTACTCCTACCCCTATCCTACCTCTACTCTATCCCTACCCTACCGCTACCCTACCCTATCCCTGTACCATAAACCTACCCTATTCCTGTACCATAAACCTACCCTACCACTACAATACCCTATCCCTATACCATACCCCTACCCTACCACTACCCTACCGTAGGATTTAGGGGTTTGAAAAATAGATGTTGGACGATTCTCAGACCTACTGAATATGCACAAAAAATTTCATCAAAATCGGTCAAGCCGTTTCGGAGGAGTATGGCAACGAAAACTGTGACACGAGAATTTTATATATTAGATATTTTTTTTTAAATGTAACTAATATAATTTAGTTACTTAAACTTATGTGTAATTTCGAAACTACTGAATTAATTTAACTGAAACTTGACATTATGAAGAAAGAAGGATACTACTTATTAAATTTTCATGGAAAGTCCTTCATTTTTGAAGTCCAACGCGCGTAAAGATGTTTTGCAGACCAATGAGGAATATAAAGCGTTATTCGAATCGCATGAATATTCCCTACAACTTTTGTATTATTAAGTTAACAATGTTTTGTTAAGTATAGGTAGTTATATTTCTATGCAGACACAATTTTTGCTTAAGATTCATTGCATGAGATTAGATGAAGTAGAATTACGAAACAATGCTTAACTTGGTATAACAACTCATGGATCTAATATAAAACTCTTTATAAAATGCTGTCTAGTTTCAGTAACTCCCATTACAACCAATATATTTGAACAAGCAAATTATGAATGTTAAAACATCAAAATAAAAGATATATTTACAAGTATATATATTTATTAACATGTTATTTTAGTTACAGTCTGTTTTTGGAAAAATTTCTTTTATGTTGCTTACAAGAGGGAGAAATCGTCAAATAACGCAAAACCGTCAAAGTTCCAGGGTAACAGGGTATTAGAAGTTTATTTATACACTCACCATAGTTTCTACCACTGGGCGACCACTAGTATCCTAAATTCTGTACCATTATTCATATAATTTATATTATTTTTTCGTTAGTTTTGTTAATTATTTTAATTTACACATGACTTTGTTTATTTAACTTAAAATTCACTATTTTATATTTAATTTTGAATAAAAAGAACTTGGGGAAGTCCGACAAAGTCACCCAACCGCACGTTTTTATTTGTTAATACACCAAAAGTTATTATTACCAGTTTTATGTGGTCATTCAACATGATCAACATCAAAAATTGACTGACTTTCAGTGCAATCATTTTTAAATATTTCCACTTGTTGTTCTATGTAGAGTTCAAAATTACTATATGAACATCCAGGTAAAACTTTGAACTTTGGTTTTCCTTTAGAACAGTGATATACAGACCGCAGTGTTAACACTGGAGGCTTTTCTGGGAATTGAATAGCTGAAAAAAATAAAAAAACATTTTGATTTAACAAAAAAAAGTGTTACTCTAGATTTAGTCATCATCAACCCATATTCGGCTCACTGCTGAGCTCGAGTCTCCTCTCAGAATGAGAGGGGTTAGGCCAATAGTCCACCACACTGGCCCAATGCGGATTGGCAGACTTCACACACGCAGAGAATTAAGATAATTCTCTGGTATGCTATATATCTGGTATATAATCCTAAAAGAAACTGAGGTGGAAATCAAACCCAGAACCTCTGTGGAAAACCAAAGGATTTTCAACTGCATCGGAAAAATAATCAAAATCTTAAACTGCTTAACACAATATCAACAACATTATATTAATCTACATATAAGTTTTTTACCTATATCTATTTGTAGGATCCAATGAAAGTCATTCATCTCAAATAAGAAAGCAGCACTATTTGCATCATGCTCTAATATGGCCCCCTCATACTTGACAATCAGTTGAGCTAACAATTCACGTTTCAATCTGTCATTGTTCAGAAGATCTTGAATCTACAAAATAAGAAAAAACTTTGAAAAATTGAGCAACTAGGGTAAAAAAAATAGGTTTGAATTGAGGATTACAAGGTAAAATAGACTCCTTTCGGCAGACCATAATAAAAACTGACTGACACTTCATCAATTACGTAAATACAATAACCCTTCTTGCAGGCAGGTAAAAATAGATACACATACCAAATCTTAACATTTCGTTTTGACTTTAAGTATAAAATTAGTATTAATTACAACATTTAACTTAATTTTTATGAATAAATACAAAACAATTTTGGGTAGCTAATATTATAAATTGTATTGTTTACCTTGTTATTTAATATTTCTGTAACAGTTGGAACATAATCCATAAGTACCCCCGTTTGGTGCATCCTGAAATAAAAAAGTATTTGACATTGAGTTCTATTCCTGCCCAAGAAAAAAAACTTATATGCAGTGACTATATCTTCAAAGGCATGCCTTTGAGGAAAAACATGGTGAATTATGAAACCAAGACCTGGTAATAGTAAAAAATTCATATATTATTATTTTAATATTTATATAACTATACTCACATAGGTAAGGATATGTTTCCCAAAACTTTAGTCAAAAATGGCGATAAAATTAGTTCAGCGTTGGTAGGGTTTGGGTATTTAATAAGTAGTAATGCAGTATCAATTCCTGGATTTTGATCCGTTCTGAAAGAAAAAGTAAACTATCTTAGAGTCAAAATATGAAGTACTCCATCTTAGGGCACCAAGCAACATTACTTGTTAAATAAATGTGAAAGTTTTGATCAAATATGTTTGCTATACCACAGCCAACAAATAAACTGGCCAAGTGGCCAGTTACTGACTTGGTTAAGTTTATTACTTAACCAAGTCAGTAAGACTTAACCTCCTCGATGAAATTAGGCATATAGATTGTTGAATATCTCGAAAACCACAGATTCTACTTTTTGTCCTGATATTACTACTAGAACATCATTTACACAAGTGAAACTGCAAAGTACAGCTTTTAGCTATGTTCTTTATATATTTTAAATTAGTCTATACTATTTAAAACTGCCTTTTTAATTAGTCACTTTTAAACATGCTAATGCTTGATTTTAGGGAAGTAGAAAATAGGAAACGGTGGGGTTTTAGTTGGTAAGAATCCAATACATCTTTACATCTCTGGGATGAGATTTCCTGATAAAAAACATAATAAGTTTTTACAAGTAGTCAAGAAAACTCACCCCTCATTGTATAGTTCAGGAAGTCTTGATGTGTCTACTTTAAGTTTAATGAGAAACTCCACAATGTGGGGCCCAACCCACACTTCTACATCTTGTTCAGTTATAAGAGCATTGCCTAATAGAGCACTATATTCAAATGAGGCTCGAGAACTTTCATCTTCATTTAACTTCTTTACCTAGAAATAAATGTTATTATCATAAGAAATTTATGAAGCATTATAAGTAAATACAATGTAAAGACAATATTATATTCAAGCTAAATCTTAAAAAATTACAGTTTTAACTTTTAATAAGTCTTTAATATTTCGAAATTTGGAAAAATATTGCATGTTTATCAAGCCAAAATTAATTCAGTATTAAAGTAAAAAAAAATATTAAAAATTAGCAAAGTAAGTATAATAATAAGCTAATTACCTGATGAATTTTATACATTGCCACCAATTCTGAAATAACTTCTCCCAGTGATTTTGGGTTAGAAGAATTCCATTTAGCAAGACTAGGTACACCGTTGACCAGAATCTCTTCATCTGCATTGCTTAAAAAGCTTTCATCATCAAATCGAAAATCTGGTGCAAACCATGGTGTTGAAGCATCAAAAATAATATCCCACTTTAACTTTTTGGAGCAATATGGAAGCACTAAACGAAATTGACTCTCTGCATTGTTTGCAGAGCCCCCAATCCTTTCTAGGTCCACTTTTGTTTTACATAAACCTGTTAAATATAAGAAGTTTGTAATTAACATCACATAACAAACTAGTAATAGTTAGAGTGTGTACTACTCAGAGCTGGTGTTGTCTCTTTTAGTATTAAACAAACTGTTCAGATTTGACCGTTCAAGAACCGAAAGTAAGATAGTTTATGATTCCAAAACAGGAAGTTCTTTCTAGATAAGTCTTGTAGAATAAGTACCTTTGAAATACAATTTTGTAATATACGAGAGAGTACCCGAATTAATTTATTTAATGAACTTACCTAGCTGTAAGTCCTGATATATATTATGAACATACGGACGAAACACTGGAGATATATCATTTATAAGACTATGATTTTCTGTTGACATGTTAGAAAACTTTACAATAATTATTGGTAATTGTAAACAGGTTACAAACAACAATTAAATAACTTGTTTTTTTGTAAGAATCAAATATTACGCGAATATCACATTCACATTTTAATATATCACTTATTAATTATTATCGCATAATTCATTTGGATAATACAAATAATTCATTTAAATTGAATTTTGAAATCACCAACAAAAGTCATCACAAACACAGACGTCAAAGTCAAAATCTGTCAAATGTCAATCAAAAACTCAAACCATTGATAATGCCCTTTTTTTGATAAACTGGCTTGGCTTTGACTTTAATAATAATTTCTTCCTACTCTATGGCTCTGGAATCTAGCCCTTTTGAACCTGTAACACCCATAGATTTACGAGTCGGTACAAGTACAAAAGTATCTATAGCGATATCTATGTAGTACAAGAATGTTATTCATGAAAAGAAGAAATCTTTCAAATGTATTTTTAATAATTTTCACATTTAAGTGGTTTCTTTTGAGGTTTTAAATGCATTCGAATACAATCAAAAGAATAAAAAGAATTAAATTATTATTGTTTGCTTAAGTCCACCCCTGTAAAGCAGTGCTACCATGTTCGAAAATATTTGTCAATTAGGCTTATTAGTCTGTGGTTGGTCTGGGAGTTCTTTAATTTTTTCTATAGTGATCTGTGATTTTTAATCTGTATTTAAATTCTGTTTTTTTTTACACAATTGTGTAAAATAAATATGAAAGACATGAATTCCACAAAGAATAATATTTCGGAATTAATAAACTTAGCCAGAAAATTCAATTGCTTTTATTTATCAGGTGTGTGGCATAAACGTAAAACTTTTATTTTGGCAAATCATGATTTAAAGAATTGTCCGTTTTATCGGTTTATTCGCTAATGTTTTTTTTTCGCCAAAGGTTTGCATCAAGGAATATGTAAGCCGTTTATGGTTGCTGGACACCAGGTGGGACTTATACGCCCGGATGTTCTCAAGTATTTGCATAGATTCCCGGAGGTACATACTTGTTATTTATTACAGTACTAACATGATTTAGTGTCACTTCCAATGAATGTGATTTCTAATACATAGTTACCTTTATCTTTATAACTTCATAAAGTTTTCTATCCTAGATAAAAATATTGTGTTCAATTTCGTACATTACGAATTTTGGTGCTAATTTGTTACCACAATTCACCATGTATAGTCTCTTGAATTTAAAAGAGAAAAAAATATAATATTATGTATTAGTTGTGGTAGTAATGGTGTTTTTGTTTATAGGTGTTCAGGATTACAGGAAAATATGTA
This sequence comes from Bicyclus anynana, assembly GCF_947172395.1. Taxonomy (NCBI): domain Eukaryota; kingdom Metazoa; phylum Arthropoda; class Insecta; order Lepidoptera; family Nymphalidae; genus Bicyclus; species Bicyclus anynana. The sequence goes on from NC_069089.1 coordinate 13,212,677, forward strand.
GAACTTAACCCTGCATTTAGAGATTATCAGGAAAGAACATCAAAAGTAGCTGAAGTATTAGGAAGCTTAAGAAAGGAAAATGAAATTTGTGCCCTTAAGGGTTGGCGTGATGAGGTATGTTCTATAATTATATTTTTGATTTCTTTTTATTAAATGTAAACTTATAACAAGAGATAGAATAAAACATAAGCACAATTTACAAAAAATTTAATAAGGGCAATCTGACAAAAAAACCATTTTTACCTATCTTTGTATGTATCCACATTACCTCTAAACTAATTCAACACATTCATGCAGTTACACATAAGAGATTATTTATCTGAGCAAGATATTTGCCTTTAAGTGCACACAGATTAAAGAATGATCTAGAATGAGTCTTTACAAGCAGCATGGTGAAGCCGGTCAAACCCATAAAAAACTAACATCTCCTTGATATCTCCTTGATATCTGCCTATTATTATTTAATCAGTGTATGTGAAACATAATTTTTTGACATATACTCTAGTTTTGTCTCAAAAAGTGAATCTTGTTACTGTTATTCTTTTAAATATTTTTTTAGTGCTTCGAAGTCAGTACCCCATTCCATCATGAGAGTCTGTTAGAGATGGATAGGAGTGCTGTATGTCTTTTTGGAATAAGAAATTATGGAATTAGCGTAAACGGCTACCTGTTCCATCCATCAAAAGGCCTCTGTATCTGGCTACAACAGAGGAGCTTTACTAAACAGACGTGGCCTGGTAAGTTATTAATACTCATCTACATAGAAATACTTAAAGGAATATTTCTTCTTCTTCTATGCCTTCTTTTTTTTTTTTTCTCCTTTCTCTTATACTGTTACTCGTTCCATGCCTTCTGTTCTTTTAATTTTACATGCCCACACATATTGATGCATATGGATTAAAAACCATGTTTGGGTCTCTGTTAAGTACCAGAGCTAGAGTCATAGCACAATCTACTCTGAAAGGAAATATTTTGCCTTGCCATCGACTCTTAACTCAACTGAACTGGACTACTCATTCCTGAGGCAAAGCATTACATTACATATGCCAATCAGTGTGCAGTAAGAAGTTTCATACGAAGAATACTGAATGGCTTGATTTAATAAAGTAATGATTTCTATCAGAGTTGATAGTGTGTAACCTTTATGCTGTAAGTAGGTCACACCACCCACGCTTACAACACATCATTGGTTAGATATGGTTCCCACTTTTTTATCAATAAAATTATCAATATATATTTCAACTGAACCATACTCACCTTCACTACTACTATGCACTAATATTATAAATTCGAAAGTAAGTTGTCTTTTACCTATTTCCAGTTTAAACATTGAATGTCATATGTGGTTCAACATAAAATTACAAAATAATTAATAATCATAACAATTTGTAACATAGTAGCATTATAATAAACAACTTTTGGGAAACTCCCCTCCTACCAACTTGTATCAATAATGAGGTTATTAAAAATTAGTAATCAATTTAAGCCTCTATAGCTCAATGGTAAGAACGGCTGGACTCATCACCGAGAGGTTGTGGTTTGATTCCTGCCCCGTTGGTCTATTGTCCCACTCCTAGCAGTCTTTCCCAACTGGTTGGAGGGTAATGGGAATATTGGTCATATTATAAAAAATATTCTTTTTGAATTAAAAAAAAAAAGTAATAATGTTCCATAGATCCTGGGCTATCCGTTTAGATTTCAGTCAAGGGCTAACTTGTGTTTTATTTTAAAGTATATATTTTTTTTGTAGGTAAATGGGATTGCTTTGTTAGCGGAGGTCTGGCCGTCGGGTATGGAATACTCGAGACAACTATAAAGGAGGTAGCCGAGGAAGCTTCTGTGGTGGGGGAGTTGGTTAAGAAACTTGTACCTGCTGGCTGTGTCAGGTAAAAATCACTTTTAATAATTTTTTATGCTCAACTAGCGGACGCCCGCGACTTTGTCCGCGTGAAACTCTAACCCTACCCTACCCTAAGTAATGTTCGTTTTCTGGTTCTAAGCTACCTCTTCACCAATTTTCAGCCGAATCGGTCCAGCCGTTCTTGAGTTATAAATAGTGTAATTAACACAACTTTCTTTTATATATAGATTGTAGCTCCACTCTAATTTGCGACATATTTTGCGAAGAGATATAGACAAAACGTCAACCAATGGCGGTAAAGTAGTCTCAGTCCCAACTGTACCTCTTTAGTTCTTCGGAAATAATAATCTCTTTCGATCCAACGAAACAAAATAGATATAGCGATATTTCCGGTTGTGCTGCTATTGGTTGACATTTTGTCCATGTCTCTTCACGAGATACGTTGTTTGGTCGCATGTTAGGCCCTCTGCAAGACAATCTCGTGAAGAGAAACAGACAAAATACAACCAATGGCGGCGTAACCGGAAATACCGCTATCTCATTCATTGCATTGGTATGAAAGCAATTGGGACTGGTACAACTCTGACGCTATTGGACAAAATTTTGGTCTCTTCACTGCTCGCATGTCTGAAAACAAACGATCTACCCCAAATAATGTATGGTATCCTTTTAAGAAAAAAAAATTACTTTATTTACCCGAATATCATAAAAATATTCAAACCTTGTCATCATTCCCAACCAAAGTCCAGGACTTGTGACCAATGAATGTAGGGTTAAGGAATTCCTTGACAATCGATTGGAATATTGAATTAAACAATACGAGTATTACAGCTTGGCAACTTCGTTCGTAACACTCCCAATAAGCGTGTGCGATGAATGAAATGAAACCGACGACTGATGCATCTCACGCACGAACGATTTCACACCCGTACAGTCTTTCCCCTCGTCGCCCGCCTATCATCGGAGTGTCATCAACAAACTTGCCAGACGATAGCATAGATAACATTTTTCATTTCAGCTTCTACTTTGAAAGTGAAAGAGGCCTGTTTCCAAATACAGAATATGTATACGACCTGGAGCTTCCATTAGATTTTTTGCCAAAGAACGCAGACGGGGAAGTTGAGACTTTCGAGCTGTTGACAGCCGAGGAGTGTGTGCAGAGGGCGCAGTCTCCTCAGTTCAAGACCACGAGTGCACCGGTTCTGTTGGACTTTCTCATTAGAAGAGGATACATAAACCCTGAGAATGGTAAGTTACATTCACCTGTTTGTCTGGCCTTTAATGGGATTTTAATGGGTCTTTCACTGGAAATGAACTATTTAGTAACTTTGTTTATTATACAGGATGCTAGGGAGTATGTCTATACTCTGGGGCTCTATTCTTTACCGAAAATTAATTTAAAATGTTCAAAGAACATGTGTTCTAAAATATTTCTTTTGTGAATAGATCTTAAAATGTGTTCCTTATACGCATCCTTAATGCAATGATAGATAAAGGTGTGTTTTACATGTATAGTCGGAATTATTTGAAATACTTTTGTATGAAAAAATTACTTAAGCAATTCAGCCACTATAAGTGGACTCGTCAACACCTTGAAATTATGGGAAATACTCCCCAGCACCCTGTATAACTCGCTAATGCGAGTTTCGAATTTACTTCCATCTCTCACTGTCTCATCATAATCAACCCATATTCGGCTCACTGCTGAGCTCGAGTCTCCTCTCAGAATGAGAGGGGTTAGGCGAATAGTCCACCACGCTGGCCCAATGCTGATTGGCAAACTTCACACACGCAGAGAATTAAGAAAATTCTCTAGTATGAGGTTTCTTCACGATGTTTTTCCTTCATCGTTTGAGACACGTGATATTTAATTTCTTAGCTGTCTCACTGTCTAACATGATAATATAGAATGAGAAAATTGAGGTGAATTCGAAATTCGCACTAGCGAGTTATACAAAAACATTTTTTTGAATAGGTTTTTTACTCTCCACAAGTTGTTAGCCCTTGACTACAATCTCACCTAATGGTAAGTGGTGATGCAATCTAAGATGGCTAACTTGTTAGGAGTTGAATGAAAATCCACACCCTTTTCGGTTTCTACACATCATACCGGAACGCTAAATCGCTTGGCGGTACGTCTTTGCCGGCGGAGTGGTAACTAACTACGGCCGAAGCCTCCCACCAGCCAGACCTGGATCAATTTAGGAAACCTCAATCGGACCATTCAGGGATCGAACCGAGGACCTTCGTCTTATAAATCCATCGCGCCACGAAGGCCGTCTAAAATATTTACAGAATGCTGGCTTATATCCTAACAGCATACAATTTTCAGCAAGTCTGCAGTTTGAACTGTACATATCAATTTTAATGATTCATTATTAGTTTATTATTATTTTTATCCTCCTGGCATGCACTTATTATTTTTACTTTTAATCATGTTTTTGGTTGGTGGATTGCCTATCAATTAATATAACATATATTGATAACAAGGTTTCAATATTAATTAAATTTTATTCTTTGGTCTCTTAAATTTAGTGAAAATTACGGCTGTTTAGCTTTTGATTATGAAGTCCTAGGTATTGAGTGTTTCTAATTTGAAGGCCGAACAAAAGAAGGACCAACAAACCTCCTAGCAATATGCAGAATCGTAATCTGCATGCTTTTCTGAGTTCAAATCTTTAAACAGAATGCGGTCTTCGACTTTTTAACACTCACAGCGCCTGGTCTATATGAAATATTGAATAAAATAGAATACACTGTATTTGTTAACACAACACATTGAAGACTTAAAACTAATACACGTCTTGATAGTTATAACTATTATTTATACTTTTAAATAATGTGTTGTGCCAATAAAATGGATCAACGCTGATATTCTTCCATATTGAATTTTTCTTTCTACCAAGAAAATGATAGAAGCAGTACAAAATTGGGAAGCTGGTGTTGTTACGCCGCTATGCCTCGGAGAGTACGTCAACTAAATCAAACAAGTATAATTAGAGCAGCGTGGTGGGTCCAAACTGTATATCCCCTCTACTGGCCTGGCCCTGTTGTAGGCACTTAAAATACACAATTTTGTAAAAAAAAATTGTCGTGATAGACCCCGTGGGTATGACCTCTGTCTCCGACTCCGACTCCGGAGGGTGTAGGTTCGAATCCGGTCCAGAGCATGCACCTCCAACTTTTCATTTATGTGCATTTTAAGTAATCAATACATACCTGAAAATTGCATACCTGAGAATTTTCTTAATTCTCTGTTTAAAGTCTCCCAATCCGCATTAGGCCAGTGTGATGGACTATTGGCCTAATCTCTCTCATTTGAGAGGAGACTCGAGCTTAGCAGTGAGCCGAATATGGGTTGTTAATGATGATTAATTTGGTTGATAATTTCCAGAGCCGAATTACCGACATCTCGTGGAGTTGCTTCACGTCCCGCTGCAGACTATATACAAGTGCTCTCTCCCGGACTTCACCACTAACGGCGACCTACCCAATCTACAGTGAAGCCGCTCCAGGCACTGAGGTTATGTTCAATTAGTTACATTGTATTACTATTGTATTGATTTTTAATTAAATTAAAATTTATTGATTAGAGTAAAATTTTTATCGGTAATTGTGTAACTGTGCCTCGTCTTAGACGATCTGATTGGGCACCATTATAATATTATTATAATTCGTATTATTTATGGCCTAATTTATAAAATCTTAATTTCAGATACGACTTAGGTAGACTTTAAGTATTGCCTAAGTATTGAGATTGGTTTTATTTTCTCGTGTAAGGTGTATATTGACCAAGTCCTTTGTAATTGTGTAGTGTAAAGCTGAGCGCTGATATGGTACACCGCAACTGCTGGAATGTTGATAAAACTACTGTTTTGTAATATAATTAAAGTTGTGTTTTTCGTGACCACTTCCTATAAATTGATAAATCAATGTCACCTCTACACTAAAGTTGGTGACCTGTATTGTTATTATGTATCGATAAAACATCAATACAGTGGCGTAACTAGAGAGTGTCAGGGTTTGCAACGCCACGCCAGTTCAAAAGTATGTATATTACGGAAAACAGTACAGTGATGTAACTAGAGTGATAGCCCAGTGGATATGACCTCCGATTCCGGAGGGTGTAGGTTCGAAATTGAACCGAATCCGGGGCATGCACCATTAACTTCCAACCGGGGCAGGACTGACAACGCCATGCGTCAAGTTCAGAAGAACAGAGTATTAAAAAGAAAAAAATAACAAAATTATGGGGCCAATCCACTGATTTTAACACAGGCTTCAGAAATTTTAGATATGGATTACTCGACCACTCCATGTTTCATCGTGAGTGTTTTAAGCATGACCAACACAACAAATAAATACATATGTAATGGTATAAAATTATTAATTTTTGTATTACAAAATACGCAAAAAAGTTTGTTAAATTAAAGATAACAGAGATTTCTACCAGATTATTAAAATATCTTAGCTCTGTTTTATTATACGGTTAGAATTTTATTTAAAAAAACTGTTAACGAAATACACTGTTTATTAATTAAATGTGTTTGAACAATGTGAATAAAAACGGTACTAATCTATGCAAAATAATTTTACTTGTAAACTGTACTTGTCAAATGTCATGTCAAGGTCAATGTCGTACTTATTCTTGATAACGTACATGTAATATATTAAATTAATTATAATAATACATATTATTATGGTTATAATAGTAACTATTTAACAGTGGCGTAGTGTGTATTCATTAATCTAGACGTGGGAGCAGTCGTATCAGCAAAGGCACTTTTTGTAGTATTTGTTCCCAAATATTTACCCAGGTTTTTCTAATATATTTTTGGCATGATCTAAAATTTAATTCCCGAAAATGTTAGATCCTGTTTTTGAAATAACGAAAAATTAAAAAAAAAATTCAATTTTATTTGAAGTTAGTGACAGTTTGCGCAATTTTTGCGTAATTATCTCATAGTAGCGGTCCTTAAAAGTAGGTTAAAAAATCAAATCCGCCTCGCAAGGATCATGGGTTAGAGTTTGCCTCCCTAGAAAAGCGGTCGATCACTGGTAAACAGTAACTCATGACTTTATCTCCACAACTAATGTGATAATTACTCAATTTGAGATATCTGCACTTTATAGAATCTTGACTACGCCGTTGACAAGGTCCCTTTTAATGCGAGACCGTGGGCGAGTGACCACTGCGCCCACGCCTAGCTACGCCACTGTTGGTTAGAATATGTACGTATACAGTACGTTGCGGTGAAGTGTCTATACGCGTGAGCTTGTATTGGAAATTATTATACGCCATGATAGTTTAGCTAGGGATGTTTAATTTCTGTGATACTTTACCAGTTGGGTATAAGGTATTTGTATGTTACTTTAGTTGGATTGATTACCTCTTTACTGCCTTTTGCGAAGCGTATTTATTGTGTTTTTTTTTTAAATAATCAAGATTATAAAAATTGATTACCGGTTAATCATTTCGATAGTTTTTTTTTCATAATTCATAATCGTCAAATCCGTGTCTAGTCATATTATTATACAAAACATAAAATCATTACCCCATCATGTCTTGATACAGTCAGGTAAACAGTGAAGGATGAAAAACAGTTGAAATATATTGCATTTGGGCAAAACTGAACCAAGAACTGTATTGACATTACAATTTATGTATAGCCAAACTAATGTAAAACATTTTCTTTAAATCATTATTAAATCAACTTATATGAAACGCCAAAAATTAACCAATCACACAAAAATACTTACCCTTATAAATCATCATCAATTGTCATCACATTCTTCATTATTCATCATCACATTCTCCATCATCCGTCATCACATTCTCTATCATCTGTCATAACATTCCCTATCATCCATCATCACATTCTCTATCGTCTGTCATAAAAATCTCCATCATCCGTCATCACATTCTCTATCGTCAGTCAACATTCTCCATCATCCGTCATCACATTCTCTATCATCTGTCATAACATTCTCCATCATCCGTCATCACATTCTCTATTATCCGTCATCATATCCTCCATGATCCGTCATCACATTCTCCATGAATTGTCATCACCCCAGTTCACACTTAGGCGTTAAACTTCCAGTGATACGTTTAAACACTTTCCATTTTTATCACTGAATAAGATTTACATTCCCAAATGAAATGTGGTGGTTATTTAAGATCAATCATCTACGTTTTACAGTTTAACGCCAACTTATAAAAACATTTTGAAAATTGTAACAAATTATTTTTAGTTATGTTAGATATTTTCTTATTATTTGTTATAGAGACGATAAAATATTATGTTTTGTTTAATAGATTTGTTTCGACCAGAGGCCAAACATTTGATTTTGGACTCGTGTGTTAAGTGTCCTTGGGCCCATAAACAAAACATTTATTCATGACCATACTGCTCAAACGTGTACTTATAGCGAGTCAGGCAAAGTTATGAACGTAGCGAACTATGTGGTTGGTGTACGTATTCGGTGGGCCGTTATCCTTCTAAGCTATCTACCAGGCTCACATGATAATAAATATACTCCCTGAAAATTGTCCGACAAGGTTACTACTAGATTTTGAAGTACTTTTCTTTATATACTCTGCAAAAATCGGCTGAGTTTGTAAATTATTACAACTTTAAAAAAAATTACAACGGCGTTGGTTTGAACGTTGGTTTGACACAATAGTACGAGATCCGGCTTAAGAGATATATACCCTGATCTGTTATTTATTTGGGATGAGAATTAGAGAATATTTACATTGACACATTGACAAATAGGTTGCCTTGTGAAATTGCGCCAGGGTAGTATTAAATGATTTAATTTATTTAATCTACTTCCTTCACTAGTTAATTAAAAAAAACAACCTAGTTAATAGAATGTACCCACCAGAATTTAAAACGTAAAGGTTTCACATTGTAACTGTAGGTTGCCAGATATGAACGATTGAGTAATATTATTTAAATACCCTCATTAGTTATTAAGTCATCATTCGTGTCAAACGAAAGTTCATTTTATGCTTAATTTAACTGTATTAAGTAAGTATTAGATCTAGTTCATTTTATATGAAAAATGTGTCTGGCCGCAATTTAACTAGGCAACCTATTTACAATGTGTCACTGAATGTTATCTATCATTTATTTCTCATTACTAATAAATAACAGATAAGGGCATATATTTCTTATGTCGGATCTTAGACTACAAGTATGGAGATTCAATGCGGGCTATCTGCTAGACCACGGACCAGTACCGATATCGTTGGTTGGTGATATGAGCTGATTTTTGCAGAGTATGGTAATAAGTATTTTGTTCATGGGCCCCAGAACTATAATCACGTCAACTCGCCTAATACAAAGTTATTAATATAGATTTAGTGTGTCTAGTTACGTCAACAGTTTTATACGTTTCTATGGAATAATGTTATTGGCGATTAACTTTTTACTGATATTATTGTACTGCATAGATAATTTACTTGAGTAATAATAATAATAATGTAATCGTTTATATTTACTGAATTTAGGGAAATAGCGCTTTCCTAAACGAGCAGAATGAATAAAATAATAAAATAAATGAAAATTTGTTTTATTTTTGCTTGGCCTACTTAAACCAGTTTAAATATATATTTTTGTAATTATTACATGGATTTTAAAAACGTCGGCTGCCATACTTGAATTATTTTCCAACAAAAATAGAAATTAATGCACAAATTCAAACTTAAAACATCACACAAAAAACCTTCGGTCAAAAGAATTTTTTTTTAACAGTAATCGTGATGAGCCGTGAACGCATGGTTTAAACCTAGAAATGCGCGCTTAAAAGTTTCACATTTTGTGAGGTTTTGTGTAATTTCCACTTTTACATTCTGAAAGTATGAATGTACCTACTACAATCGAGTAGGTACATAGTTACAGTAATTTATGCCATCTCATCTACCAATTCTAGGATGGCCTATACTTGTCAGTGAAAGGTACAAGGTAAGAGTTCTTTAAGCTGTTTAATCTAGGAATTCTGGGATGGCCAATACTTGTCAGTGAAAGGTACAAGGTAAGAGTTCTTTAAGCCATCTAATAATCTAAGAACTCTAGGATGGCCTATACTTGTCAGTGAAAGTACAAGGTAAAAGTTATGCCATCTCATCTAGGAATTCTAGGATGGCCTACACTTGTCAGTGAAAGGTACGAGGTTCTTGAAGCCACCTCATCTAGGAATTCTGGGATGGCCTATACTTGTCAGTGAAAGGTACAAGGTAAGAGTTCTTTAAGCCATCTCATAAAAGTATTCTAGGATGGCTTATACATGTCAGCGAAAGGTACGAAGTAAGAGTTCTTTAAGCCATCTCAACTAGGAATTCTAGGATGGCCTATACTTGTCAGTGGAAGGTACAAGGTAAGAGTTCTATAAGCCATCTCGCCTAAGAATTCTAGGATTACGATTCAAGTGATAAATGAAAATCCTCTAAATCCATAAAAGAAGTTTATTCGTATAGTTTACCTGATTACTTACATCGATGTTCTGATTTTTGAGTTCTACTGTAACTCATTTCACTTATTTTAATATTATTTTATACTGTTGCTAAGGAAATAAAAAACAACCAAAAAAACAATTATGGCATGGTATAAATGTGACATCTAGTACGTAGTTGCGTACTGTAGAATATTAATATCACAAAATTCCTTAACAACAGTTGATTTACGTATGGTTTGTTATTATGTATTTATAGATCATGTAAACTCAACAATACAAAGCTGACTAAGTCATTGTTAGATGCAAACGGAAATATTTCCTCTATAATATAATAACATATGTTTAAAACAATAACAGACGTTAGGATATACAGTGTATAAAAAAGGTTGTAAACAAAACTTCTTACCTATTATATAGTTTTAGCCAAACTTTTAGTTCGCTTTGAACTGACAAAATTATTTATATTGGAGAAGTCTAATCTCCATATCTCGTCTCCTATAATGAAGGTCTGACCCTGTAGTAGGCCATTAAAATAGGCTTATTATAACGAGGCCTATCACTGCGAGACTAGTATATCTGCGCAGTTTTCAGTATTGCATTAGCAACTTCAGGGCAGACTATTTGTTTGGCGAGAACTATGTCCTCAGACCAATTACCATAAGACCTGTCTCGATAGACGTTACCCCTCTGTCAAAAGTACATGATCATGATCCAACAAACTGCGTTTATAGAATCGATGTTTCATTGTGTCATATACGTGTGTGTATTACGATTTAAATTTATAGTTGTGTGTAGTGTAATGACACAGGGATATATTTATTGGTGTTAAATATTTTCAATGTGTGAGTTTACCTCATTTCCCTCAATAAACAACAGACAATTTTGTTGGTGAATTTGATTGCGATACTAGTCCAAAGGTAATTGGTCTGAGATCTAACTAACGAATGGAAGAATCTGGTAAAAACTCTAAAAACACAAAATATAAAAAAAAATGTTTTTGACACAGATTTGCACAGGTCCAATATGGCTCAAACATTCCGAATACGCCCTTGTATGAATATATACTCAGAGGCACAACTATCCGCCCACTTTGATATACTCGCGTCATATTAAAGTGGGCGGATAATTGTGCCTCTTGAGTATAGATATCGAATCTTTAAAGTTGGTAAGATATCTATAATAAATTCTCACGTTACATACACCATAAGGGTATTTTCAAAGAATTTTGAATTTTTTGTATGTATGCTGTCATAATCGACCCGCTGACATTTTGATTCAGCAGATCGATTATGCCAGAGATTTAAAGTCATTTTGAATTTCAACTTATTTTCCATTAGTCTGTGTTCAATGTAAAAATATTTATACATATTTTATTGAAATGTTACACCCCAATACACTACTCGCGAAGTTGATCGAAGTTAATTGAAACGGATAGTGTAGGCACTAACTTCGATTCGCTGGACTTCCAATAGGTAGTTGAGTCATAAAATTTAACATAAACAATATTAATTTCATATAAAACATGGGATAAGAGTCCGAAATATATCGACATTGATTAATAAAAGTTGACGATTCTATAGTAAACTTGATTTAGAAATTATTTAATTAATAACTAATAATTTTGTCAAACCGTTAAGTTAAGGTTTAACATTATTAGTTAATAATTAGTTAAGCTGTTCTCCATCAAGTAACGTCGTGACGTCACAAAATGGAGAACAGCATTTTTGGCGTTTGCAAAGATAGATTAAATACATAATTTTTAAATTAAGTTTTCTATAAAATTTTTAACTTTTATTAATTGATATTGATATATTTCGGTTATTCTATGTACTACACAAAATTAATTGTTTATATTAAATTTGATATGAGTCAACTAGCCTATTGTCGTCGGGTTTTGCCAGTCAAAGAACTCGAAGCGATGCGTTACACTCAGGGCTCCGTCGAAGCGAGTTGTGTATTCGAGGCTCTAAGGTTTATAGTAGGGGAGCCCGGGATGCTAAATTTGCAGTTACTCGACCGATTACATTTGGTAGATTAAATTATAGGAAGAATAAATGGTTATCTACTTTTTTCGCTTTTAGCGGTGGAAAAAAAACTACAGACTTTAAAAGCAATTTTTACCACTTTAGCTTACTAAAATTGTCAGAAAATTTTAACGATAAATTAGGAGGTTATTTTCTTCAAAATAAGTAAAAAATCAATCGCGCTCGTAACTCGAGAACTAAAATATAAGGGTTTTATTTTGTAACTTTGAAACCCTCCCATTCCATTACGTTACGCTTAAAACGTCAGATTTTTTAAATGTACAATTTTTAGCTATCAACTCACCTACCTTATCTTAATCTGACGTGCTGGTTGAGTATTTCTGAAGTTAGCTTTTTTTTGGTTGCCCTAAACGTACCCACCAATATTAAGGGCTCATACTTGGTGGAGGTACTCAACAACGTGCAAGGTTTTATAATGATTTATTTATTTTGGTATCATCCGCGAAAAGTCAACGAACCCATGCGACGACGTCACCCAGGTGCAATTGCACGTTGTCGAGTCAACATCTCCTGAGGATGCTCCGGTTTCGGGGTGAAACGTACGTAGAGTATTTTGTCGGACCTGGGTGAAGTTGTCGCGTGGGTTCGTCGGCTTTTCGCGGATCATAGCAAAATAAATAAATCATTATATAATCATGATGAATTTCCGCAAAGTAACGCCTGCTTCTATCCAATATTTAACGTGCAAGGTTTATCTGCCGCGCTCGAGTAACTGCAAGAATCCCCTCGTCGGCTCCCGTACTAGTAGTCGTCGCCGCGCGAGACGACCTCCTTACACGTGGGCCGCAGCAGGATGGTGTGCTCGAACTGCGCCGTGTAGCTGCCCTTGGCGTCGCACAGCGGCGGGTAGGCGTCCACCACGCCCTTGTCGCACAGGTCCTTCAGCGCCATGGCGTAGCGCGACGCGCCCGCGCGCTCCAGCCAGCGCTTACAGAACGCGAGCGTGCCGAAGTTCTTGTTGATCACGTTCAGCAGCTGCTTCGACGACTGCAGTCTGGGAACGCGAATCAAATCAAAAATCATTTATTTCAAGTAGGCTCAGTTTACAAGCACTTTTGACACGTCAGTTGACTATTTTGACGGCCTCCGTGGCGCAGTGGTATGCGCGGTGGATTTACAAGACAGAGGTCCTGGGTTCGATCCCCGGCTGGGCCGATTGAGGTTTTTACACTCTACCGACAAAGACGTACCGCCAAGCGATTGATTTAGCGTTCCGGTACGATGTCGTGTAGAAACCGATAGGGGTGTGCATTTTCATCCTCCTCCTAACAAGTTAGCCCGCCTCCATCTTAGATTGCATCATCACTTACCATCAGGTGTGATTGTAATCAAGGGTTAACTTGTAAAGAATAAAAAAAAAAACTATTTGTAAAGATTCTACCACCGGTTCGGAAGGCAGGTTCTGCTGAGAAGAAACCGACAAGAAACTCAAAAGTTGCTCTTTTTAAAAAATCATACAGTATTATAATTTACAATAATTGTTGATAACATTACAATTTCGTATAGTTTTACTTTTTGTGTGAAGGTGAAAGCTGATCCAATGGCCTTCAAGCGTTTTTATCTTTTAAAATTCAAAATTAATTTATTCAAGTAGGCTCACTTTACAAGCACTTATGACACGTCAGTTGACTATTTGTAAAGATTCTACCACCGGTTCGGAAGGCAGGTTCTGCTGAGAAGAAACCGACGAGAAACTCAACAGTTGCTTTTTTTAAAAAATCATAGAGTATTATAATTTACAATTGATGATAACATTACAATTTCTTATAGTTTTATTTTTTGTGTGAAGGTGGAAGCTGATCCGATGGCCTTCAAGCGCTTTTATCTTTAAAATTCATCAATGTTGTAGTAACCTCGACTAAGTAAATGTTTTTAACACATTGCTTAAAGCTATCGCACGACTGTTATTGTGTACCCTAAGTCCACTAAGTGTGGGCCTTTAAACAGCTCAGTTAAAGGTGCCATTCCATAAATGCTTTCGTGTCTATAACCAAAGAACTAGTACGGGGATACGCGCTATTTGCGCGAGTAGAGCAGAGTGTGGACCGGCAGGGAAACATCGCAGCAGCGCGAGAAGTATTGTATGGTTGCTATATGGTATAAGGCTAAGCTTAGTTGTTTTTCTCTCTGGCACACAACACAATGGACCTAGCACCCGCTTAATCAATGGATTTTATGAAATCCCAAGATATTTGTCTTTCTATCTTCAACTAGAATATACTACTGTCTGTTCCCATTACCGTGGCAATACAGGGATAAAATATCGTTAGTTGACATGTTCGCTGTTTATAATATTAAGTAACGCATAATCTAATCCTAGCTTCATGAATCATCATAATACTAGCAGCTGGCGTTTCACAATTTATTTTATTTGATAGTAAATAAGTAAAATAATAAAAAGTAACTAATTTGTATCACTATCACATTATGGGGTTGGGGCCATTGTAGTACTAGTGCTACAATGGTCCCCACTTATTAGTTATTACGTGCAGTGGCATACATTACTTTTTCTACGACCATGACCATGATAAAAGTTACATGCCACATGGATAATGGAATGTTATTTCAATCTCTTGTGAATGTATCAAATGAATTCTGTGGGCCGATCCCGGCGGCACTGCAATGCCGGGCCGACCCGTGACGGGAGTGGAGCGAGCCCCGAACATCCCGTCAGTTTACAAAAATCAGTTTAATATACTGGTCCCGCATTGCGGGAACTTTCAGATATTAAGCTGAAAAGAACAGATACTACACTTTGATCTTAGCCAAAAGGCCGAGAAGCGATAACGTACACACAAAACTACAGGGTAGTCATGCATTACGGAAGAATCTCCTTAGCGCAATACAGAATTGGGAATGTATATAACAGCGCCATCTAGTGTCATATTTGAACAAAGTCTAACAAATGGATATAGTTTGTTGTTGAGGTAATTTAACCTCGCTGTCATACAACTGATTCACTTAATGACGTTAAGTATCCAGATAAACGAAATTAATGGCAATCTGTCTTCATAATGTGATCTCTGGGCATATCGGTGTAGGTATTTAATATTTATGCGACTGGCATCATTGGGGTTCATCACTTTTCAGTTCAAGAGACGTTCTCTGAACTTTTTTATTAAAGTAAGCATGTTTTGTATAGTTAACACCACATTGTCCAAACTTTATCTTAACATTTTAATATCAAGCAAGCAATAGGGATGAAGATTAGGTTTGAATATATGGCTCTTTATTATACATTTGGGTAAATAAGGTCAATGTTAACTAATTTATACATAAAAAGCAAAGATTGACTGTATATTTGCAAAATAAATAAGATTATAAAATTTCAAAATCTTTTATCGTAATTAGATAAATTAATATACTTTTAGCTTCCTTACATTAAATGTGACATTTATCAATTTAAGAACTATAAACATAAACGCACAAATAATAAAGATATTAGTAATTTTGATTGAACGCCCATACAAGTCTAACGACGAATAAGACATACGACGTCATCAATTCGTACTATTTTGTATGGAGCGTTTTTCAGGGATCCGCGGCAGAGCCGCAAATCTGATATTTTAAATCCCTGTAGCTCCGAAAGTAATGATCGCAGATACCCTGTTACTTTACTAAATTGCCTTACTATTAGCATACACCTAATTTTCATACAATTTTAATTATTTTATATTTATTTATTGATACGTATGATTAATTTTTTAGAAAAATTACCAAAAATCAGAGCTAAGCTCGGTCATCCAGGTAGGTACTTACCTTAAAGGCACAAATTGCTGATCAAAGTTCTTCATGTAGTGCGAGCAGTCCATGTCGTCGTGCACCTGTCCGCGGCCCGTGGAGCCGAACGTCTCGATCGCATAGAACTCGTTCTCCTCCATGCGCGTCGTTTCACCACCTTTCACGATTGGCACAGTTTTGCCGGCGTGAATTCCTGTACACCAAATAAGCAAAGTTACAATCATAGTGTTTTTTTTTTTTTTTTCTATCTTTTAAATATGACCAATATTCCCATTCCCCTCCAACTAGTCGGAAAAGACTGTATTAGGAGTGGGTACGACAATAGACTAACGGGCGGGGATCGAACGACCACCCCTTAGTGAGGAGTCCGACCGCTCGATGAGCTATTGAGGCTATATGACTATAGTTCGACGATGATAATAATTATATGATGGTGAGAGCCGTGATAGCCCAGTGGATATGATCTCTGTCTCCAATTCCGAAGGTTGTTCGAATATGGTCCAGGGCATGCACCTCCAACTTTTCAGTTGTGTGCATTTTAGGAAATTAAATATAACCTGTCTCAAACGGTGAAGGAAAAACATCGTAAGGAAACCTGCATACCAGAGAATTTTCTAAATTCCCTGAGTGTGTGAAGTCTGCCAAACCGCATTGGGCTAGCGTGGTGGACTATTCGCCTAACCCCTCTCATTCTGAGAGGAGACTCGAGCTCAGCTGTGAGGGTTGATAATGATGAATTATATGATAGTGCAAACAGCTTGACACGAAATTAAGAAACATGTACTGGATGACAGGCAAAAAGTCTCTCCTGAATTCTACCAGTAAGTTCTGGACTTTTGGTATACAACTTTGGGGATAAGCCAATACAAGTAACATTGAGATACTGGAATGATTTCAGACCAAGGCCCTGAGATTTAACATCCCACCATACATAAGTAACAAGAATATCCAAAGAGATGTTAAGACAGTCAGACAGAAATTACAGTCTACAGTATTATCTATTATTAGGAGCGACTAGCTATTCATGTCAATGACTTGGCAAATAATGTTTTCAGACTGCAGGGGAAGAATGTTCCAAATGTAGCCAAAAAAAAGATAGCTAGAACACAGCTTAGAAAAGCAAAGGTCATATCATGAAATTTCGAAAACTGCTTGACCTAGAATTATGAAATAATTTGGCAGGTAGCTTATAGTTTTGCAACAGGGACAGATTAAGGAAGCTTAAAGGCAGACGAAGTCGCAGGCATCCGCTTATTAATCATAACAAGAATAAATACGTAAATAAGTACACGTTTTCAACAGAAGTCAATAATATTGTAATAGTGTTACGACAATATCACACTTACGATAAGGGCCAATTGAGTGGCCGTTAAGATTGCGGATCGGTTTCACTTGATACACTTTGCCATCTATCTCCACCTCATGTGACTCCATTACCTGCAAGTAGCATACCACACTAACTTTATATTTATATAATTATATTGAATACAAGTAGCAGTGGCGTAGCATGCCTTATAGGGACCCTGTATCAAAATTAGTTGGGGGGTCCTAAACCTGGCTGAGTTTGTTGTGGGCTCTTCTCGGACCAAGGCGCGTTTGGAACCCTCGTAACTTTAATCACCATCATCTTAAGTTTAATATTATTACCTGTACGTTTCGAAAGAGCTTGTAAACTAAGCCTATTTGAAATAAATTATTTTTGACTTTTGACTTTTGGTTCAAATGAAGGGTAAAGATTTATCTCAAAAGAAACAAAAATGCTCGCTTAAAATAAATATGACAGTGATTTAACCTATGTAGGTACAACGGCTAACCTTCGTATAACGGCCAACTTTTAGCGGCCAAGTGCGGAAAAGGCCCCGGGTAAAAGAAGAACCCTATTTCTTCTTCTTTTCTGGGCCTTGGATGTTTTCAACTTTTAAGCGCACGCTTAACCAAGGAATAAAAATTTTTTTTAAATCAATAACCCGACTACGTAAAAAGGGGTCTAAAAAGAACGAAACAAGAAAATATTTCAGATTAAAATAGAAAAATGCATAGGAACAAAAATGGTCATGGTAGAGCCGTGGTGGATTTTTTTCGGGGTTAGAATATGAGGTTTAAATTCCGTCATATAATTTTTTTATAAAATTAACATAGCCTATGTCTCAATTTGAATTATTACGGATCTTTTGACACACCATTTAATAAAATCGGTTCAGTAGTTTAGTACAGTGGAACAAACATACATACATACATAGACTGCCAAAATCATTAATCCTTTAGGCTTCGCTGCAGTCGAGTAAAATAGAGATTGTGGATTACATAAATTTTACTAATTTTTGCTTTTACACGTACGGGGCCCTGTAGTCCAGGGGCCCCGTATCATTGATACGGCTGATACGGCGGTAGCTACGCCCCTGAAGAGAGAAAGATGGAATAGAAGTTAATTAAAAACAGCCTGAGAAGTAGCCACAGCTTTGTAGAAATTAATTAAAAACAGTCTCCGTAAATAACTATAACAATCCAAGCAACAATGTCATGCAGACATGATAAAGTCGTCTACATATTACGATGTTACTTGAACAGTATTACATTGTGGTTGATAACATTTTAATGTGAATACTAGTTATCTTAGGTGATTATTATTATTATGTTATAGGCTAAACAGCTTTCGCTGATGCGCCTATATTATAGTATAATTATAACATTTGTAAAGCGGCCAATACAATATCGACCTCAGGAATCCAGGTATGCCCCCATATAAAGGTACATGGAGATGATAATATGAAGATAATTTTGATGAAATCATAATTTTAAGTTTTCAACTATTATTACCACCATTAGATTAAATTACATTAGGAAATAATGTTGACATTTCAAAAGTGCTTGTAAACTAAGCCTAATTGAAATAAATGAATTTAGAATTTTTTTTTGCAAGCTTCTCTCACTGGAAAAGATTGCTTCTAATCGTCAAATTTTACTACAACAATACTCTGCATAGTGTGTCTATTGATCGCATCAGAATAATAGAACAAAAAAATTAAGAATATATAACCTCTTGAACAGCAGCTCCAACGTCACAGAGCCTGACGTCAACACCAGAAGCCTTGATGCCCGCTTCAGTGGCTTCTTGAACACCTTTCACCAGAGGATCATAACGCGGGTTGAAGTGCAAAGTGAACGCACAGTCAATGATTCGTCCATTAATATGTGTGCCAAAGTCTATTTTGACCACATCATCATATTCAAGAACCGTGTTGTCGCCTGCAAGGAAAGTTGTTGATATACATGATGCTTGTATTTATATGTAACACATATTCTTTATAAACATAATTATTAATATTTTCTACTAACGGATACGGTCAAGCTACGCTTTGACTTAAGTACACTGAAAGGGATGAGAATACTCACAGTAACCAGTAAATTGTTCAAGGCTGGTAGTCATTCATATTTCAAAATTATTCTTTATTAGTAATATCCATATATTAACAATTATTAGGCATTAAACCAAAAAGAAGAAGAATTTTCATATAATTTTTTACCTGTGTTTGGTGTATAATGGGCAGCACAGTGATTGCGGCTGCAGCCAGTAGGGAAAGCCAGCCCTGCCTTTAAGCCATCCTCACCAATGAGACGTCTTGCTGTGGATTCCAGCTCCTCACAGATTTGTATCATGGTCATGCCTGGCTTTATCCAATCACGAATATATTTGCGTGTCTGGAATTTATTTAAAAATGTATTTCAAAAAATTAGAGACGAGACAAATATCTTAGCAATCCATGGATTCACTTTGCGGGTGCCAGGTTCATTGCGTGGTAGAGAGAATAACTGGGCGCAAAGTTCTGTGTATAATATAGGATTAAGAAATTCTTTGACAATCAATTGACACTCCCCTCCTCTGCTCGTGTTGTTCCCCCTGCCTAGCCAAATTTGGTAAGATCCTATTAGACCAGCTTTGGATACTCATTCTAATATAGAACTAGCTGCAGTTCTAGTTCTTACCGATGTTCTCAAAATAATGAACCACTTGAAATGGCGTTGGTCACATGTTATGCTGCAAGACTGAAAAATTAAGCAAGCAGGTAACACTCTGGTAACCAAGAGATGATACCAGACAATGTGGACGTCCAACAACAAGGTGGAAAGACTACATCCCCTAACACTGGGGCCTCGCTGGACCAGAATTGCAGCCAACAGGGTGCAGTGGAAGCAGTTGGAGGAGGCCTATGTCAGAAGACACTATGAACAGAGGACCATACTATAATAAGATCAAATTCAAAACTTATGCAACTAAACGCTGTTTGAAATAAAAGACTATTTATTCATTTATATTTGGCGTAATTTTAGATATGACCAATATACCTGTTCCCTTTTAATTTCTCAGAAAAGACTGTTAGTAGTGGGTGGTAACTACAATTGTTCAGCAGGTGGGGATCAAACCGGGACCATAAGTGATGATTTGGCTTCTTTTTTGTAGAGGTATGGAAGCTTAAATTTGTGTGTATAATGAGAGAGAGAAAGCTAAAACCGGTAAGTGGCTCAAGTATGCCTCTCTGACAGAGTTACATATTTGTACCTTTTGCCGTGGAGACCCAGTGGCAAAAAATTTTACCGAATCATTTCACAGCAGCTAGTTGCCTCGACTGGTGACAGAAGGGCTGGCTCATTTTTTACACAAAGGATCAGCCTGGCTGTCCAGCGCAGAAATGCAACCAGTATTCTTGCCACCATTCCACGTGGGCATGATTTGTATAGTTATTAGGATAAGTTAGCTTAAGTTCCTTATTGTATTCTTTCTCAATAAAAAAATAAAAAGTGTATAATTATATCTTAGCAACTTCATTCGTAACACTCCTGATGGGCCGCACGGGCCCGGGGGCGTGTAGCGATGAATGAATAACCGGCGACTGATGCACCTCACTTCCGCGCACACACGATTTCACACCCACGCAGACTTTCCCCTCATTACCCACATATCATGGGAGTGTCATCAACAAACTTAACCAGACTATAGTGTTAATACCATGTATTTTTCGAGTATTTGTTTGACAGTGTGGATGTGATCGATTGTAGAAAATCCTTTTCTGAAGCCCGCTTGTTCCACTGGCTGTTGTTCGTCCAGAGTTTTAGTGATTCTGTCAAGTATTATCTTCGCAAATACTTTGTACACATTAGACATCAGACTGATTGGCCTGTAGTTTTCCAAGTCGTTTTTATCACCCTTTTTATGCAGTAGAATAATGTGGGATTTGGTCCATTGCTCTGGAATTTTGCATTTTATTATGATTTCGTTGAATAGTTTTGTAAGGATAGGAACCAGTTCTTCCATTGTACCCTTTAGCAACTCGTTTGCTATTCTATCCGGCCATAACAAAAAAATATACATAGCGTTTATCGACTACGCCAAAGCCTTCGACAGTATAAGCCATGAATCCCTCTTAGACAGTTTAGAACAGCAAGGAGTACCCGCAGCATACATTGACATCATAAATATGATTTATGACAACAATAAAGCTAAAATCCAACTAGAAAGCTTAGGAAATGAGTTTAAAATTGAAAGAGGTGTCAGACAAGGGGACCCTTTATCCCCCAAACTGTTTTCAGCCGTGTTGGAAAGCGTATTCCGCAACTTAGAATGGGAAGACTTCGGAATCAATGTTAATGGTAAAAAACTTAACCATCTCAGATTCGCAGATGACCTCGTACTATTTGAGGAAGATCCAATCAAACTCGGGTGCATGGTTTCGAATCTACATGAAGAGAGCATTAAAATCGGACTCAAAATGAACACAAAGAAGACCAAACTAATGACGAACAGTACTGAGGTCAACATCGGCATTGATAACAACCCATTATTGTATGTGCAAGAATACACATACCTTGGACAAGTTGTTACCTTCAGGGACCAAATGACTAAAGAAATCAGCACGAGAATTGCCGTTGGCTGGAAAAGATATTGGTCCCTGAAGGAGATAATGAAATCCAAGGAACTGAGCATGGTAATTAAGAGGAAGGCCTTCAACACGTGTATCTTGCCATGCCTAACATACGGCTGTGAAACCTGGGCGCTCACCATGGCTCAAAGGGCTAAACTGGCCAGGTGCCAACGATCCATGGAGAGGAGCATGACTGGCCACAAGAAAAAGGATAGGGTAAGAAACACTGACCTTCGAACTAAAACTGGGGTCACCGATGTTTTAACTCGTGTCGACCAGCAAAAGTGGCGATGGACAGGCCACATGCTAAGGGACACTACGGGGAAGTGGAGCAGACTGGTGACGGAATGGTACCCTAGAGATGGCAGAAGGAATCGGGGTAAACAGTTCATTAGATGGGAGGATGACTTAAAGCTCACAGCAGGCCCAAACTGGAGAAGGGTCGCATTAGAGAGAGAGCAGTGGAAGTCGCTGGAGGAGGCCTATGCCGAAAGGCACACTATGTTAAGAGATATTCTTTAAAAAAATAAAAATGAAAACAAAATGTATTGTATATATATAATTGTAATTTCTTAACATAGAATAAAGGGCTTATTATTATAGTGTTAATACCAACCTGCCTGTGAGCTTCTGCAGCCTGCCTTATCTCTTGATAGATATAGTTATGCATTCTATCTAAAGCTCTCTTCTCTTCACTACTGAAGCGATCTTTGGCAGTCCTCTCATCAATACCCTCAGCTGGGCCATGCTCCATTATTTGACCTTCAGGGAAATTGCCTAAAACATAATAAAATAAGAATATTACTATCATTTCCAGATGTGGTTATGTTGATAAAATATATGATAAACTAATTAAATTACCATCGGGGAATAGTTCTCCAATTGGAATTGTTGGTGGGTCAGTTTGCGCCTTGCTAGGGATTTTGTTATTTTTACTTTTATTCTTCTTCTTCTTTTTTTTATCACCCTCTTCATTATTCTCTTCTACTGGAAGTGTTTGAGCCTTTTCCGAGGCTTCAGTTTCATTCTCAATTTCAGTTCCCGCTAAAATTAAAGTTTCTTATTAGTAATTAGAAATCTTATGTTAATAAACAATAACTACAACGCTGTGCTAACATTATAAATACAGAGAAATACTGAGAAACTCGTTAAATCGTCAATAATAAAAAAATAATTTTAGTTGTAACCTAACCTGTCTTCTTCTTTTTCTTTTTTTTCTTCTTCTTTTTAGCCGGGTCTTTGGATTCTATTTCCTCTGCTCCGTCAACCTCCTCCTCCTCTTCTCCGTTCTCTATATCTTTAATTGCCTCTTCATTCTTCAAAATATCAGCCATTGTGTATTGTAATTTTACAAAAATAAATCGGCGCTTGCATGCGAAAAGCAAATTCCACAGTCCAGCACAGACGTCAAATAAAGCCTTAGACACAGTACAACAAAGAGTAAATTAATATACAAAAAACCATAGACAACTATCATAAATATACTTCGTTGATAGTGATTAGTGATAGAGAGGCTAAGACCAAATACATATGGACTTGTATCGCCTCGTTTTCACCAACATAATTGTTTGTCGTTTTTTGGGGGGACGAGAAGGGGACGAGGTAAACTCACACATCGAAAATATTTAACAACAATAAATACATTCTGTGTCCTTACGATACACACAACTATAAAATAATATGAATCGCAATACACACATGTGTAATTTAAACATAGACTAATAAACATATCGCTTAAACTAGTAACACAGAGTATTCGATTACTTGATTGATGTTTTGCGGTTCCAGCTGAAGAATCTATTATTTTTGGATATCGTTTTTAATACAAAATTAATATAATTCAGTTAGAAATACTTACGAATGAAACGTAGTATCATATTTTAATAAATTAGAAACTATTGACCCTTTTTAGGGTTCTGTAGTCCACGAGGAACCCTTATAGTTTCGCCATGTCTGTCTGTCCGTCCGTCCGTCCATCTGTCCAGGGTTTAGCGCAGAGACTATTATTACTAGAAAGCTGTAACTTGGCATGAGTATGTGCACTAAAAATGTGAACAAAGTCGTACAATAAAATCTTTAAAAATATACCCCTGAAGTGGGCATGATTTTTTTTTACTCGTTTATTTCATAGTATGGGGTTTCGTTAGATAGGTCTTTAAAATAAAAGAGGTCTTCTACCAATATTTTTCAAGTTACATTAGGAGTTAAAAAATTCACGAGAGTAAGATATATTATGAAATTATAAGGAAAACTACCTTATATCAGATAAGGAGCAATTGCTATTTGAAGAGTATTTAGTAGTCGACCAACTTAAAAAACGTAAAGATAACTAGCTTCAACCAAGTAATCATCATCATTAACAACCCATATTCGGCTCACTATTGAACACGAGTCTCCTCTCAGAATAAGAGGGGTTAGGTTAGGTCCACGACGTTGGCCCAATGCGGATTGGTAGACTTCACACACGTATTGAAAATTGAAAAAAATCTCAAGTGTGCATGTTTCCTAAAGATGTTTTTTCTTCACCGTTTGAGACAATTGATATTTAATTTCTTAAAATGCACACAAAGAAAAGTTGAAGGTGCATGCTCCGGACCGGATTCGAACCTACGCACTCCGAATCGAAGGCAAAAGTCACTCCACAGGTCCACTACTCAGACCAATTATAGAAGGACCTGTATCGCACTCATAGTCACGAACAAAATTGTCTGTCATTTTCTGAAGAAAACGAGCTTAGATTTGGTATATATCTTATACTAAACTAGAAGTTTTTGCCTGTTTTTTAAACAATCAATTACACAAAAAGGTATTTTTATGAAGCTCTTTAACCGACGAACACGATTACAACTATTTAACATCGATTCTATAGAGACAGTTTTTATAATCGCATTAGATCGTTGATCATATACTTTGACAGAAAAGAAACGTCTAGCGAGGCAGGTCCTATACAATAATTGGTCTGAGGGTCCACTATCACGTCTCGTCAGCTACAAGTGCACACAATGATTTAGAAATGTTAAAAGAGTGGTTAATCGTATTAGTAAGAACGATAGGAAAAAGTCACTGTAAAATTTTGTTATACTTACGGTGAGCCACAAAGAACATATAGTCACATAAGGTTGGATGCTTCTAGATAGAGGACATAGTCTAACTACATAACCACGTGCGACATGTGATAGATGGACAAAATTTGAGGCGATATTATGGATAAAAGTGTGACTTTAGTGAGAAACAAAAGATTTATTGATTTTTTAATAAAATGAAAGAGAGTCGCCACAAGCCGAGTAGATAGGTGTTTTACTACGTCATCAAGTTTCATCTAGTCATAAAAGCAAAACAGAGCCAAGAACGACTCAATATTAGGTAATACCTAAACCAAAGTTATGCTGCCCAGAGCTCACAAAACATCCATAATATTACGAGTAGAGACCTACTTTATTAAAGAAAGTAGCGGGCCTTTGATCAATGATAAGCTCACTGACTAGACATCTTCTTAATAGATATTATTTCCTTCATTGCCTCGTTGGTACTTTGGCTAGAATATTCGTTTTTGAATTAGGCTATTCCGGTATTTTAAATTTGTCGTCGTTTGCTCGTGGATTTACAAGACGGAGGTCCCGGGTTCGATCCCTGGCTGGGCTGATTAAGATCTTCTTAATTGGTCCGGGTCTGGCTGGTAGGAGGCTTTGGCCGAGGCTAGTTACCACCCTACCGACAAAGACGTACCGCCAAGCGATTTAGCGTTCCGGTACGATGTCGTGTAGAAACCGAAAGGAGTGTGGATTTCATCCTACTCCTAACAAGTTAGCCCGCTTTCATCTTAGATTGCATCATCACTTACCATCAGGTGAGATTGTAGTCAACGGCTAACTTGTAGAGAATAAAAAAAATGTGCCTTCAATACCGTGGTAACATTGAAAAATGAGGTCCTCGCACATGGTTAGAGGTATAGGTACATATACTGGCATTTAAATAATTTTATTAAGATTCAAAAATACCCTGACAATTGCACATTATGCATAGTGATCTCTTTTACCCGCCAAGAGATAGAAAAAGATGGACGACAAGATTGCGACACTTTTGATTTTGGCCACACGCAAACTTATCTATCGTGTGCGCGCTCTAGGTACTTCCATGAAAGAGCTGTGCCACAAAGAAAAGCTCTACTACTTTGTGATCATTATAATTTCCCAATCATAAAATGATTGGGAAATTATGATCTATTAAAATTTGATCATGTTCTATTAAAATTAATTAATTTTACTTACAGTGATATCCAGATGAGCCATGATAGCCCAGTGTATATGACCGATTCCGGAGGGTGTGGGTTCGAATCCGGTCCGGGGCATGCACCTTCAACTTTTCAGTTGTGTGCATTTTAAGAAATTAAATATCACGTGTCTCTAACGGTGAAGGAAAAACATCGCAAGGAAATCTGCACACCAGAGAATTTACTCTACCAGAGACTCGAGCTCAGCAGTGAGCCGAATATGGATTAAGAATGACGATAACTAAGATATCCAGATATACGTAAATATCACAATAGGTACAACGTGTAGATATGGCCTCCGTGGCGCAGTGGTATGCGCGGTGGATTTACAAGACGGAGGTTCTGGGTTCGATCCCCGGCTGGGCAGACTGAGATTTTCTTAATTTGTCCAAGTCTGGTGGGAGGCTTCGGCCGTGGCTAGTTACCACCTTACCGGCAAAGACGTACCGCCAAGCGATTTAGCGTTCCGGTACGATGTCACAAGTTAGCCCGCTTCCATCTTAGACTGCATCATCCCTTACCAAATGTAGTCAAGGGCTAACTTGTAAAGAGTAAAAAAAAAAGATACTTATAATACAAATGACCTTGAGACGAAAGCTTGTAAAGTTTTGTTTGTCTTTATAATGCCCAGTTTAATGTTTCGTTGGAGTAATTACACGCAGTTATTAATTACTCTATTCACTCGTTTTCGTACGAAATAGGTGTTGTAACTTTTTTATGACTTATCGCGTAGTTTTGTTGGTAACTTTCATTGGAATAGGTACAAGCAGTAAATTATTTATATCCAGCCTTTGCAGGGACGTATATACTTATCGGCGGAGCAGACCAAGTTCCACTTCTGATAACGGAGAAGCCGTAGCCTCAGAGCAGGTTCTAAGCTTTACGTGTCCAGGATTGCAGATACACAAAGTAACACCATCGGTCATTACCGAAACGACCATTTAACTTGCTAATACAGTTCTACCCTCTAACTACAATATTGATCAAGACATACTCGTAGGTAGCTGATATTCTTGCTTATCATTCATTCGTCATATCTGCTTATCGTAAGTAAGAGTAAGAATAATAAATCTATCGTTGGGTTGGGCTTACTCTTTTCCCAGATCCCCAAGACGATTATTGACCTGCCAATGCATAATTTCAAGCAATGTCTTAGAAACAATTCCTCAGTCGAACACACACAAAAATGAATTTAATGTTGAAGATACTTGGAGGCCATTTGATCAGCTTCCACCTTCACACAGGAAGTCAAAAATAAAAAAATGTAATAGTTTTAACTAATGTAAATTTTAATAAAGAGCAAGTATTTATTTTCTTGCCGGTACTTCAAGAACTTACCTTTAGAACCGGTGGTAGAGTACAAGCCTATCTATACTTATAATAAATCTGTAGAGAGGTCAATTCTGTACATCTATACTAATCTATACTAATCTATACTAATCTATACTAATATTATAAAGAGGTAAAGTTTGTAAGTTTGTAAGTTTGTCACATTTTTTAAATGGGGTAATCTTCGGAACTACTGGTCCGATTTTAAAAATTCTTTCACCAGTAGAATTCTACATTATCGGGGAGTGCTATAGGCTATATTTTATATTGGTATCATATATATTAGCCGAGTTATCACAGTTTTTGTCATACAGGTCGGACTGAAAATCCTCTTAAAGACTTATTCGCATGCGCTGCCTTAACTATTGTGTAAAATTGAAATTAATGTATGGAGACTTTATGTATCTTTAAAAGTTATACAAAAAAGTCCGCGACACCATATATCTATCTTCTATATATTAGCAGATATAGTACCTTTTGTGTTTTAAAAATTAATAATTTTATATACTTAGGTTTACGTCATTATTTATAGAACTAAACTTTAATCCTTATTAAAATAAATTATTTAATAATCACAAGGATATTATAGAGACAAGATTTGCCCTTTACAGTATGTTAATTACTTAAATAGTTTCGGAGATAATACAAAATTTCTAAAAGACGCAGAAATTCCGCTATATGACGCCCGGCGCTTTCATTTACGTAGTTCCCGTTCCCGTGTGAATATGAAGATCAAACATAGCCTATAACACTCGCAAATAACGTAGCTTTCTATTGGTAAAACAATTTTCCAAATCGGTCCAGTAGATCCAGAGATTACCTCCTACAACCACACGAACTTTACCTCTTTATATTATTAGCATAGAAGTCTCTATTTCTCTTGGTCATACCACCACTCTCGAAGGACTGGACCGATTTTGCTAAGGGTAGGGTACGGGTAGGGAAGCGTAGGGGTAGTGTAGGGGTAGGGTAGGTTTAGGGTAGTGATAGGGTAGGGGTAGAGGTAGGGTAGTGGTAGGATAGAGGTACGGGTAGGATAGGGAAGTGGTAGGGTAGGGGTAGGATAGGCGTGAAATAGGGGTACGGGTGGGATAGAGGTAGGAAAGGGATAGGGTATGGGGAGGGTAGGGGTAGGTTGGGGGTAGGGTGTAGGTAAGGTAGGGGTAGGGTAGGGGTAGGTTTGGGGTAGGGTAGGGGTAGGGTGGGGGTAGGGGTAGGGGCAGGGTAGGGTAGGGTAAGGGTAGGATAGATGTAGGGGTTGGGTAGGGTAGAGTTGGGGTAGTGGTAGGGTAGGGGTAGGGTAGGGTAGGGGTAGGGTAGGGTAGGGATAGTAGTAAAGTTGACATCGAAATTTACGCGGACGAAGTCGCGGGCGTCCGCTAGTAGAATATATTTCCAAAGTAACTATCAAGGGGTGATTAGTTATTGATCATGCCAAAAATGCAATCAGTAAAATTGTCGTCTGTCTGTTTGTCTGCATGTTCGTTATAGAAACAAAAACTACTCGACGGATTAACGAAACATGGTGCAATTATTCTTCATACTCCTGGGCAGGTTATAATATTCTTTTCATTACGCTACGATCAATAGGAGCAGAGCAGTGAAGGGAAATTTTGGGAAAACGGGAGAAGTTACTCCATTTTTACAGCGATACTACTGTAAGGGTTGGATTAAAGAGGTCTAAGGGCGGACGAAATCGCGGGCGTCCGCTAGTTTGAAATAAATAAATTTTTTTTTGATTTAATTTTCCTTGATCATACCTCACGGACTGTTCTATGTAGATGGCATACCTACTTAACTGAACATAGATTTCAGCTGAGTATCTATTAGAATCACCCCAGTGAGCTTTTTATACCGAAGGAAATCAAAGTTTAAGAACCACTTCACTGAAATCGTATCACGGAAGAACGCTTAGTAGGTACTTAATTAATAATTAATTTGAAATGCAAAAGTGGCTCTCTCTGTTACTTATTACATATAATTAAACTGATTCTAAGGTAGGTACGAAGATAGCTGAGATAGCTTTTTAGAAAGATAATTTTGGTGTCAATAATTCTTTTATCATATCAGCCGATGGACGTCCACTGCAGGACATAGGACTTTTTAAGGGACTTCCAAACATCACGATACTTAGCCACCTGCATCCAGCAAATCCCTGCGACTTGCTTGATGTCGCCAGTCCACCTGATGGGGGGGCGACCAACACTACGCTTACTAGTGCGGGGTCGCCGTTACAGCACTTTGAGACCCCAATGTCCATCGGCTCTTCGAACTATGTGCCAAGCTCATTGTCACTTCAGCTTCGCAACTCGTTGAGCTATGTCGGTGACTTTGGTTCTTCTGCGGATCTCCTCATTTCTGATTCGATCACGCAGAACACCGCACGCACCGCACGCACCTTCATATGAGGCCCATAGTTAGCCACCAAGTCTCATTATCATCATCATCATCATCATCATGATGACGAACTCTTTTATAGCATAGGTACTAGCGGATGACCGCGACTTCGTCTGCGTAAAAAATCGTGTAAACTTTCTTTCCCTATTTAAACTTGTCATAACGTTTTATAAGGGCGGAAAGACTGCGCGGGTGTGAAATTGTGCTTGCGGGGAAGTGACGTGGATCAGTCGTGGGTTTTTCATTCCTCGCTACACGCTCCCCGCCCCGCGCGCGTCATCGGGTGTGTTACGAACGAAGATGCCAAGCTATATAAACCATCTCTCTGTCAACTTTAAAATTTGTGGCATAAAAAATGAAGGACTTTCATACAAACTTGCGAGAGCCTTTAGACTTTTATAATCCGTCCTTATCGCAAAATCCGTTTTTAGTGGATACCTACTAACTAGAGTCTACCTTCCTGCCAAATTTCCTGTAATATGTACCTTTCGCATCTATATATTAATTAAGATTAAGATATCACCATATTCAAGTACTATATCACCATATTCATTGTAGGGCGTGAATCCCCCTAAGGAGTGTCACCACCTTTAGGTAAAATGTTACAAAGACTACAGAATGATTATTATTAGTGGTTGATTTATCGCCGCAAAATAAGTTGTTCCAGTTACACTATCAAAATGTATACACAAATGCTAATCTGCAGCACTTGTTTGTTTGTGGTAGTATTAATTTTATCATAAATCGAATAATTGATTGAATGATTCGAAATCTATTTATGATAATACATAAAATCAATTCAATAAAATCAAATTTTTATATTTAACTATGCTATATACTTTTGATATATTTATCAGACATAATTTAAAAAATGCGTCAAACTCACTATATTTAACTGTGTTTTTCACAAGTTATATATTTCACGAATGATTTTTTTCACAAATATACTTACTTGTTTTATAGTTTAAAAAAATATCTCATAAATATGGTGTAAAATAAGGGATGACAGGGAACAAATTAACATCTCCGAAAACATATTAGATTCACCAAACCCTACTCAGGAAAGCGCGTAGTTAGTTATCTACCTACTCTTGGATCAAAACCGGAAAACCACGTAACCAAACTAAATTCATTTTTAAAATTCAACACAGTAATTGTTATTATTGTAGTTAAGCAAACATTATTTTGTTTTATATCAAACTCCAAATAAGCTACCTACTTATTAATACTTACTCTGTGCCTAATTCACTATTTTGGTCTTTATTATCAACTTATTGAAGTGGACAACAAAGTGTCAATCAAAGTGACAATGAAAGTGTGCAAGTCTACATACTATATGATATACACCTTAAGTACCGGATGACATTTGTAATTTGTATCATAGTATGTGGATGACATTTTGTCAATTGATTTGTTTTTAATTTTGATGGGTTAATAATAAAATCCATAATAGGAAATAGGCCAGGAGACTTATTCTGTAATGACGTTTTGTATAACTCGCACGTGCGAGTTTGGAATTCACCTCTATCTCTCTCTGTTTAACATGATACTATAGGAAGAGAGCAATAGATGCGAATTCGAAGTTAACACTGTCGAAGTGATAAAAATATCGTTACAGAATAGCCTCCCTGTTCCGGCGGTTCTAATCACTATGGATGGCGATTTCGTGATTTCCAACGCGGAGTTAGCAGTTTGTCCCTAAGGACATTCTCATTATCGCTAACTTTGTCATGAGTGTTAAAGACACAATTTACCTGCTTTTAAACTTTAAATGTAATTTATTTTGATAAGAATGTGTTTAAAAACAGGCATTGCGTGAAATGATTTTTGAAATTTCTTCCACAGAAAAGCTATTAGCCCAGGATCCGAGGAATATTCTGATTCTGGTAACTGACTGGGTCACCAGGTAATAAAAACTTCCGAGCGTGAGCTTAAACAACAGTAAAAAAAGTTGTTTTTATACTACTGCTGTCTAACTCACACACACACAGTTCTGAATAATCAGAAAATGCGCCACATCTAATCCCTTAGATTCAGAAACCAACAGTAATATTACGTCATGGTAAATTTACTGTTAGATACTAACCATAAATCTACGGAAACCACAATGCTGGGGTATTCATTCCACCGTTGCGTGTTCGGAATCCCATCGATGTGTAGGAATCGATTCATTTCTTCGTTTTTAATCCTCACTACCGAGCTTTATTTGCTTATAAAATCAGTCCTGCTATTGTATCTATTGTTAAACTGACCTAAGGTATATTATTGTCCATGTACCATGGATAGGTTAGGTTGATAATCTTATAACAATTCTTGATTAAATATACTGTAATTTTCTCAGTTTAAAAGTGAGATTGTTTTTGGGGAAATTGAAAAACGCATTTTTTAAATATGTCTGAACTATTGAATGCCCGGATTTCATCCGCCCTTAGACCTCCATAATCCGACCCTCTCGCAAAATTCGTTCTTAGTGGACGACAACCAACTATAAACCACCTCCTTGCCAAATTTAAGCTTTGTGACCTACGTCAAGCAGTTTTCAAAATGTTGTGATTTTTTGATTTTATGTGTTAAGATAACTTGTAAATTTTAATATCTTCTGTAAACAATGGTCAATATATTTATTCTTATAGAATAAATTCCAATATTAAATTTAATCGTACATTAGTAGAAGACGAAACCTATATTCATTACATAGTCTTAATAAATAAACAGAAAAAATGTCAAGTAAAAAACATATCTTGATATTTTTATTACAATCACCAAATTGCACTGTTTACATAATAAAAGATAATTACAATATGTCGTCGATACGAAGTATGATAACGATCAAAACATTTGAAGATCGCGCGATAACCACGCTACGCCGCGCGGTCATGTTTACAGTGCCACGGGCCGTAGGTAGCTCCGGGAAACCCATAATATACCGTACATATACTACGTCTACGGTATCTAGGTGTTTTCAGACGATTTTCCATGCCAGTCGCTCGCCGCGTGCCAGTCAGCCAATACGCCCCGCCGCCTTCTAACGCTACGAGCTACGACGTAGCTTGATCCAGTATAAAGTTATTGTACGTAGGTAAACAGTAAATAAACGATGTCTATGGTTTAACCGTTAGCGTAACTTGGAAAAAGTGCGTTCGAATACATTTCAAATATCGAATGTTGTTAAACTAAACACAGTTTGTGTTGTTATTACTAATACTATACATGTAGGAACTAAAAACCGATTGTGTAAAAAGTTGAACTGAATTTAATGCAAAGATTGTATGGCACATGTGTTGAGTGTTGTGTTTTGGACGTGTTTGTAAATAAACAGTTCTCTTATCGTCTGGTAAGTTTTACGATTTTATGCGAGAAAGTATTATCATTTTGTTTATGTATGAAGGTGCTATGACGTAGTGATGTTAGCACGTGGATAAAGGGTCCGAGATTCGAGTAGATAATTTTAATGTTGTTGTATAAAAATTCATGCGATTATATCACACGTTCACGTTCTAAATTTGATATTATTACATCTAAACAAATATTATTTATTTGTTTGTTCTATTGTTTGTTTCAATTAATTAGGCTCTGAAACTATTGGACCGATTGGAAAATTCTTTCACCATTAGAATCCTCCATTCCACGGGAACGAGAACTATGCGTGTGAAACTGGGCATCTGCTAGTAAGTAATAATAATATACAAAAATCTCGCATTACGGTGTTTGTGGTCGCACTGATTATAATTATTTTTTTAGGATATTTGGTAATTATGATAGGTGTTAACGTCCTTCTCCTCCTGCTTCACTAAATCGCGATTTTAGTATTTGTATATGATAAAATTTGTATGGCAGTATAACGATTGCCGGGACAGCTAGTATAGTTTTACACATAATAATATTTTCTTAGTAGATGCGCTTGATTTGAGGAATAAATCTATACATATAAACAAAGTTGAAGTATCTGTCTGTGGTCAATGTCGTATCTAGGATTATTTCCTAGGGTGGGTGACATCAAATCTAATATTAGTAGAATTCCATATTGGTAGCCCAGAATCCTAGGGCCCACCCTAGGATTTTGGGCTAGCGATATGGAATTACAGGTCCATTCTAGGGAGGGCACGGCCCACCCGCTATGTACGCCTATGTCTGTGGTTTTAAAATAACTGTTTTCTCAAGCCCTTTATGGCAGTTAGCAATAGATAGGTAATGCAGATGTCACAAACAAACATTCATCTATGCAAAGTGAATAATTTTCTGAAAGTTGCAATTGATATGAAATGATAATAATAATTTAGTATCTTTGAATCGTTATAGTAGGTTTAAAAATTTTCGATTGGATAGTATTACCTACAAGTAAAAAGTAAATATTACCGAAGTGTCATACAATCTATGTTTATGTTACATGTACCTCTTGTAACGTAACATAACAGGTATGTAAGTACGTCTTTAGTTCTTTAGACAACTGAGAACATTTTATCTAAGCAATATATATTAAGCTAGCAAGAACTAAGTATAATTAGGCGTTCTGAATCAATATAAGCAAACTCGAAGTAATAATTAACTTAGAGAGATTCATCTAGAGATCAGTCGCAAGATGTTATTTGATTAACTATTTGATACCAACTAATTAGCATTGGCCTGTGAAGTTAGTTACTTCTCTGTTTATGATTAGTTTGTAAGGTATTCACTACAGAGGCTAAAGTTGCAAGGTTATTTTAGCATTTTCTTGTTTTTATGCTTTGCGATGTAATTACAATCTTTGAATTAAGCGACTTTCTTTTTCGTTTATAAATCACTAGTTGACGCCGCGCGGTTTCACCCGCGTGGTTCCCGTTCCCGTAAGAATATGGAGATAATATATAACTTATAGCCTTCCTCTATAAATGGGCTATCTAACACTGAAAAAATTTCTTGAATCGGACCAGTAGTTCCTGAGATTAGCGCATTCAAACAAAACAAACTCTTCAGCTTTATAATATTAGTATAGATGACATTCCTTATCCGAGTAGGTAACGGATAATAAAACAAAGTAGATTGTAGTGCAACTGTTGTGCTCTTTATAGAACCTTTGTCAATAAATATTGCAGCATAAACCCTTCGGACTACTGATTCAGAAGCTTACTGGCTCCGTACATTATTATGTATTGTTAAGTGAAGTTCTCTAAAACATATCAACTTGATATTATCCAACAAGATGTGTTTCTTACATTTACAAACAAAAGAAAATGTATCCATTATATTCGTACTTGATGCCAAATGCGAAAGTCAAATATGATGTAGGTACCCAAGGTTTAATATTACGAAATGCTGCTTCGTCCAGTGATATGTTATGTTTAGATAGAACATTGTATTACAAGAACGCTTAAGATTATTATTTAAAATGTTAAGTTGTTATTATAATCAATAATATTTTTCTACCTTTATTTTAAAAATAACATATATTCAAAATATTATTTGTATTTAGGTAGGTGCCGAATAATATATTACTTCATATTTTAGTATTTGTAATGAGATTAGTGCGGTTGTTCTGACGCCAGATGTATGGATTGCTTTTAGAGGTAATAACATAATTACGTGTCTGTTTGCCATCTGGAGTCTTCTCTAGAATATTTTAGTAGAATATACCATTATTTTATTAAACAGAAGTATATATTGTACGACTATCTCAGACGTACTTGATGTAACCCATAACAACTTCAAAAATATATTGGTATCCCAAAACCTTGGGTTCTCATTCTAGTCAAGCGCGAACCTATTAGCCCAGGAGCCACAATGTCCTACAAATTCCGTGGTACATTATCTCGTTCCTGACGCTCAGAAATTTTCTTGTTATTGTGTTGTGTGGCATAATTCTTTAATGAAGCTTTTTTCTTTCATTCTTTCTTTATCTGGTAACAGTTAGCTACCAGAATGAAGAATTTTCGTGAATAAAAAAGGTGAGCGTCTCATCATGATATAGCTACTCACTGAAAATTAGCTTGATAGTAATCAATTGTAAAAATGTTCCACGGATCTTGGGCAGTATCTTGCATAATAAAAAAAAGTGTGTGTCAACTCCGACGTACGAATGGAGTTTACACTTTCAGATCGATTGTCTAAATAGGTGTATGTTGCCTCGTAGCATACACTATGTACGTCTCTATACTGACGCCTGTAAAGTGAAAGGTGCGCAACCGATGAGCAACAAGCCGCGGCGCGCGTGCCCGCACGCATGTGTACGCTGTTGGCAGCAGCACGGTGAAAGGTGCGCACAAAAAACGTAACGCTGTCATTCGTTCATCGATTTTAACTGCCCATATTTTTTTCATACCGGGGGCTATATATGAAAAATCGATTCTTAAGGAGTAAACTCCAATAAACTTCAAAATCTCATAATTATGTCACAAAACTTGGCCACACCACTACCGTGCGCGTAAGTTATTGAGTAATAAATAATTTTACACAATATTCGGAGTGTTGTTGTACAGACAAAACGTTTATACCGGCCATTACAGAGCCGCTTTACAAAACCATTACCGAGAAGATAAATACTCTATCTTTGTAGCGCTTCATCCTTTATCTTTGTGCAGTGCTATTAAATCGCCGTAAGCCAATTTTGTAAGCCGGAATTTCATGACAAACCTATTACAAGACTCGACGTTTTAATTACCTCAGTGCTAATTGGTGTGATTTAAATAATAGCTAGTTTTTTACATATCGGTTTTTAGTCTCATTAGAATAGCCAAGGTCAGTCCAATTTAACTACTTAGGGTCTGTTTCAGCATTAGCAACCCATATTCGACTCACTGTTGAGCATGAGTCTCCTCTCGGAATAAGAGGGTTAAGAACCTTAATCCACCACGAACCCAATGCGGATTGCCAGACTTTACACAAGTAGAGAATTAAGAAAATTCTCAGGTATGCAGGTTACCTCACGATGTTTTTCCTTTACCGTTTTGAGATATTTGATATTTAGTTTCTTAAAATAAACATCCTAACTGAAAAGTTGGAGGTGCTTGTCCCGGATTGGATTTGAACAGACGCCCTCCGATTCCAAGGCAGAGGTCATATTCACTGGGCTGTCACTGCAAGATCCCTATAAGTAGGTAATAAAATTATTGTTAAAGGATAAAAACCATACAGGGCAGTGAGAAGTATATCCTTATACACATAATATTAAAATGAGATAATTACCATGGAATCGGGAACTATTCGTGCGTAGGTGAAACCGCGAGGCATCAGTTAGTATGAAAAGAGACCGTAGGTTGTGTGTTTCATATAAAGAACTACACAAAAACTCCGACCTTGACTCTGGCTAGAATTGCCTAAATCTCAGAAAACTTTAGCAAGTTCGGGAAACTTGACGACTGTTGACTGACCATGACATTTCATTTGCATAATTAAATCCTGTGAAGTTACTACTCCGTAATTCGACGTCGTTTATCAGAACAACCATATTAGTATTAAGAAAATAAACGTTAGGTATGTAGATATGTCATATAGGTATAAGTAGATACTTATATTGAGTAATGGTACCTGCTGGATCCAATTGACGGCTTAAGTTCCCCGATGACTCATGAATATTGGAAGTAAACATAATAATATTAGAGGAAAGGAATTACGATCGCAAATATAACCATCGCGTAAAAAAAACATCAAAGATTTCACAACGATGATGTTAATATTTGTTTACAAATACACCGTACAGCCAGTTTTATGAACATTTAATAATTTGGCAGATTTTTACAATTTTGTCAACATCGCAATACATTAGCTAAGTGCATTGCTGGATTTTCTCAATTATTTTTGTTTACAATCGGGTCATTGGAAGTCTAGACGTTTAGTCAACATACCCAAGATACTGTATACAACCCAGGGTACGAATTTTCTACTGTAATAAATATCATATTGTGTACGTATGAGCTAAAGCCTAAAGGTATTCCAGCTATTTTACAGATACATAACTTGCTAGATATTTAGTATAAAGTTAGGGCAAAATACTGACTTTATATTAGGTATAAAATGTCTATGCTATGCTTTCATAACTATCTATCTATTCAATTACTTACTATGTGCATACCTACACGTTTTAATACTTACTGAACAACAGGTACTGAGAGACAAGAATTGAAAAATAACTTATAAGTCATTTCGCTAAACATTGACAAAATTAACGGACTACAATATTTTCTGTTTAATGCTGCTGAAAATTATCTAAATAAGATCCTGCCTCTGCGTTCTGTAAACATGACATCGCATATCCATGGCAACTACGTTGTTAGTGACAATTTACTTTTGGCACCCCATAGAAATAAAGTTCAAATTCTTATAAAACTTGTTATAGACGAATATTACATCGACGAGTATAAAATAGGGGAATCACACCCCTGTACTGTGTAGGTAGGTAGGCTGTGTACTGTGTAGGTAGGTAGGCTACATCCCGGAAGATTTTAATCATGTTCTCAGAAACGATTCAAAGAATTTTTATCGATACTCACGGGTTTTGGGTCTTCAAACCGATTGCTATAATATGTGAAACTTGCGATGTTGAGAACTCTAATGCCCTTGTGAA
Organism: Bicyclus anynana; assembly: GCF_947172395.1. Lineage (NCBI taxonomy): Eukaryota > Metazoa > Arthropoda > Insecta > Lepidoptera > Nymphalidae > Bicyclus > Bicyclus anynana. The sequence continues at coordinate 13,251,237 of NC_069089.1, forward strand.
TGTAAACTTCTCTTGTGAATAGTTTACGGTCTAGCCTGCTGGGTGAATTCTAAAGCTATGCGTTATACGGTATACCCATATTGATCATTAGCAGCCTATTTCACTTTAAAGGAGAGGGTAGCTTACCAAAACGCTGCTCCAATGTGGGTTGGCGGGCTTAGGGTGACAATGTTAAATTATTTGACGAACACTATCAGATGTTTAAGAGAATGACCGGGATCGACAGTTTAACATGGTCTTCAAGACCCTGGGGGTGTCACACTACCGATTCCGCGGAGTTTTTACTGAAAATAGAGTATATAGAGTGCATAGAGTGACCCAGGACTCTAGTCCAGGACTTCATGATCGGAAGCCGCATAGGCTTACTGGTCCAACAAGGTCATACCCGTATTAGACTTGTTATTAGAAAGGATTTTAGTACTGTCTGCAGCTGACGCCCCGTGGTTTAACCTGCGTAGTTCCCGTTCTCGTAAGAGTACGGTGATAAAATATACCATATGACACTCACAAATAACGTGGCTTTCTACTAGTAAAAGAATCTTTAAAATCGGTTCAGTAGATCCAGAGATTACTCCCTAGAACACAAACTTACATGTTATACGTGTTGTTTTTGAAGGTTCTTTGTTACAGAAAGTATTGTTTATAAAAGCCCAAATATAATTTAACTACTTATGAAAACAATGTGACCGCAGTCGGTTTACATGAAACAAAAGATCCTTTATAATTTCCTTGAATAGTTAGCTCATAAATACATTATTGTGCCGGTTCATTCCTTTGATACAGGTCTGACAGTGGGTGTTGGAAAATTTCAGCTAAAAGTGCGGCACTAAGCCTAAGGCCTAAGGGTGTAGGTTCGATTCTGGTCCTGGGCATGCATCTTCAACTTTTCAACTGCCTAAGTGTATTTTCGTGAGGAAACCTCTTTTTCACACGAAAAAAACAATGCACGCAGAGAATTTTCTTAATTCTCTGCGTGTGTGAAGTCTGCCAATCCGCATTGGGCCAGCGTGTTGGACTATTGACCTAAAAGTTCTATTTAATTTTAATTACCTTATAGATCGTTTTATTCTGTATTTTGTTTTTTGTATGTCACCTGAAATAAATTTGTTTTAATTTACTTGGGTATTTATTATTAATTTAATATTGCATTATTTTACTTAAGCTAATTATGATATTAAACAGAAGTTTGAAAATGTTTCCTAATCAATCTTAGCACAATTAAATTGTTTTCTTTTCAATAAGCCAAGCTTAAAACATGATAAAACTTTCTTCTTTTAGCCTATTTAAGTGACTTGTAAAACTTTCGAGGAAGAACAATTTGAGATTAGTGGGACGACGGCTTCCCTTCATGCTAAATTAAACATTTTAGGGCGGCATTATTTAGCAAGCGTTCTGCTGAGTCAAGAGTAACGAGATTATTTTGTAAGTAAATAAAATATTTCCTTAATTACAAAGTCGCCTTACTTTGCTTTTCTGTAGGAAAAGTAAGTTAATCATCATTATTGTCTCATCATCATCATTATTGAACCTGTGATAGTCCAGCATTAAGAAAATTCTCAGGTATGCAATCTGTGAATTTTCTTAATCGACATGTGTGAAGTCTGCAAATCTGCATTAGACCAGCGTGGTGGACTATTAGCGTAACCCCCGAGTCTCCTCTCATTCTGAGAACCTAACTACAGGACCAGACCTCCCTCTTCATAGAAAAGGAGATATGGAGCTTTGAACAACCACGCTGCTTCAATGCGGGTTGGCGATAGATTGATAATGTTGGACTCTTAAACCATTAACTTGACTGAGATATTTGCCTGTATGAACTGCACGCCACTACTAGCCTTCCACCATATAACAAAGAAAGATATGCTGAATATTACAATGTAGCCTATACATATAAATTGTTCTGGTAGCTACTCACTCGTACATATTACAACAAATACAAATTACAAGGCAAATTAATTAATTTATCAAGAACACGTTTAACTCGAGAGTTCAATAGCCAAAGCAATAAAGAAAGTTTAGTATTATAATACTAAATACGAGATCATCAAACATTATTTTAGGGTTGTAATTGGTAATAATAATTAATTCAATATTGGTAATAATAATTAAATTAATGCAAGTGGTGTAAATATTTCAGTTACGCTGTACATACTTGGCTTGTAAGTTAAATCCATTGAACTTGAACAAGTACAAAACATACGAAATGTCGCTTTTACTTGTAGTGACATTTTCGAGCTCTTGGAGAAGCAAGTAATTACTTTTCGTATTATTTTTTTATATTATATTTACACCTAGTAAATATAGTATAATATAATAAAAAAAATTAAATATAAAAAGAATGTATGTACGCAAGAAAAGGTATGTACACAACGGAATTGAAAACGAAAATTTTCAATTTGCCTGCTTTCACACTGCAACTGTGGGGTTGCCAGATAAGAGTTAATTAATGTTATGTAATCAGTTATTCCGTCGTCTAATATGTCAAAATAAAGTTATGCTTAATTTAACTGTATTAAGTTGCCTTTGATCTAGTTCATGGTTTCTTAGATTTTGTATGAAAATTGTGTCTGGCCGCAATTTAAATAGGCAACCTATTTGCAATGTGTCACTGTGTACATTATCTATTTTTTATTTCTTATCACTAATTAATAATGTATTTTAATTGCCAGATCTTAGATCAATATAGGCAATCTAAGTATTCAAACACGGGAGCAAGTTTCTCTTATATTAAGTAAAGATAAGTATTAATACTTATTGCATCTAGTGGTATGAATCAAATCCTTACATTAGAGATGTAAGAACGCTTATTAATTCACTCCAACGTATGCACACAAAATGTTCGTACTTCCTACGTCGGAACTACATATGCATGAAGTGGATTAGATACTTCTATCATGAATACTTCATATTCAGTATTGTTAACTCCAGAATTCTATTACACTGCACGGCTACGAGCTAGAGCTTTAAGAAAACAGATTACACGACTCTTGTAGATTAATATCAGATTGTTCCAATTATGAAAGGGTTTGCGAAAAAATCGCATGGTAGCATATTTTGATATTTCCTACACTATTTATTAAAAACATGTAAATTTAAAAGCGGCCAACGCGACGATAACATATTTCACACAAAGAATCTAACTTGATATGTACGAGTAAGTATTGGTTGTACGATTTTGCGATATACGATACCCTCAGTTACCGCTGAGTACTATAATGTATCTGCTTTTATCTCTGGAGAAACGATTTCCGTTCACGTCTTTGTTCACGAAATTCAATTTTCTAAGAGAGCAAAGATACCGCCATTCATCGACACTTGTCGGTCTTCAGAAATTAAACGAATGTCTTCTCTTATAACTATAATTGTAATTGATAAAATTGTATCTTTATAAGTAACAAAAAGTACGATGCCGCGTTGAAACCGTCAGAGTTATCATTTCATCATCATTAACAACCCATATTCGGCTCACTATTGAGCACGAGTCTCCTCTCCGAATGAGAGGGGTAAGGCCTTAGTCCACCACGCTGGCCAAATGACTTCACACACGTAGAGAATTAGGAATATTCTCAGGTATGCAGGTTTCCTCACGATGTTTTCCCTTCCCCGTTTGAGACAATATTCCAAATAGTTCCAATACTAGACCCTCGATTGACTATCCAAGAAACTAAAAGCCAAATCGATGATGAATTAATTCTTCATGAAGAATATCTTTGCAATACACGGATTCACCGTGCGGGTGCCGGGTCCATCGCGTGGCAGAGAAAAAAAACTCCGAGCAAAGTCCAGGACTTGTGACCAATCGATGTAGGGTTAGGGATTCATAAGGATATAGATTTCGCGGACAGTGTTCTTTCCTGTGGTTCTTTCAGAAACGACTTAAATTAACCGGATTACAGAGAAAATTACTATTCCTTTTTGTTTTAAATCTTTATTGCAAAATGTTCCAAGACGAACTTTAATGCCACAAGGCGTGTTCTATAATTCTCTACTCCACTGACAGAAGTAAGTTATATTAAAGCAACGAAGACGGAGTAACAGCTAGGCGCTAACAACTTTAGACCGGTTTCAGACTAGCGTTTTATACGCGCGTATGTGCTCGTTTTTGGAAGCGCGTATAGGCGCGCCTTTTGGCACACGCTCAACTCCTACGATTGTTGACGCGCTTCTAAGCTCGTATATGTTATACTAGCTGACAACGCGCGGTTTTACCCGCGTGGTTCCCGTTCCCGTAAGAATACGGGAATAATATATAGCCTGTAGCCTTCCTCGATAAATGGGCTATCTAACACTGATGAAATGTTTCAAATCGTACCAGTAGTTCCTGAGATTAGCGCGTTCAATCAAACAAACAAACAAACTCTTCAGCTTAATAATATTAGTATAGATTAATAATGACATAACGCCACCGGTTCCAACGAACATGCCGAAATATTTAGGCGAGTTAGATTTTTTTGAAGCGCGTAATGTAGCGAGCGTGTAAGCGCGTATTTTAAAACGACGGTATACGCGCAAAAATACGCTAGTCATGAAATCATTCTTAGATTTGAACGAAGAATTATTTAAGACCTTATTTTTCGCGCGAGTATTAACTTCCGCGTCAAATAAGGCTTTATAAAAGCTTGAACTGTTGGTTGCGATTCCCTCGGCGGCCATTACAAAACGAATGGGGTCGTGGTTCTCCGCAATGTTGGCAGAGTTTTCCAGTTGCAAGTTGTCGTAACGTAAAATTGAAATCCTTGAACTTTAAACTTCGAGAGTGTAACTTACAGCCAATACTTTCAGTTATTACAATTTATCGCGTTTTCCAATGCCTTTCTTTTCTTTCATGTAGGTATATTTCCATTCAACTATGTGACAATTCTTGGGCAATATGTTAATTAGCACAGATTAGTGTTATAGTACTTAGTATTTCATCGAAGACTCGAGAAAATATTGACTTACTTTACCGTAAATTTCTTTATTTCTGCTTTAAGCAGTATTACTCGTATGTAATTTTCTTGTTTATCATAATATTCTAATATATACTATCTGCGGTGATTTCTTTCTTCAATTGATTATTTCTACTTTACTATATCAATAGTATACCTAACTATAATTTACATCCTCAATTTTAACCTGCTTTTACGGTTTTCCCTGAAACAATACAAAAGGTAACTAACAGAGCTACGTGTACATGCCTTTGTTGTTAGCACATTGTACTTAGAAATGTGATATCATCTATTCACATTTGACAATGGTGTTTCGATTATGTTGGGCTATCAGATAGTCTACTATTATAGTTGAGTTGCTCAACTATTTACTTGTACACTAGCGAACGCTCGCGACTTCGTTCGCCCTTAGAACTCCTTAATCCGACCCTCTCGCAAAATCCGTTCTTAGCAGACCTCTAGTATCTATAAACTACCTCCCTGCCAAATTTCATCTTTGTACGTAAAGCGGTTTTTGAGATTTCGTGATGACCTTTCGCATTTATACATTAAGATGAAGAACAAAATCGGGGGTTCACATTATTGTTATAACTTTAGAACGGCTGAATGCCTGTAAATATGCATAGATAATAGATATAGATGGAATAGTCTGGAATAGCTGATAGGCGACTTTTGTTCCGATATTCCCAGGGAAATACGCAAGTAAAAACACGGTGCACAGCAAGTTATTAATGACTTAAAAGTCTACGTTTTATAAGAATATATTTATTAAACACTGCTATCTTTAATTTTAGTTTGATAAAGTTTGTGTTACATGCATCTAAATTACGGTCAAAAGATTTGAAGTAGGCTGTTTTTCATCTTTTTTCATTACACCAGAGGAAAGGCTAGTCAAAAATATAATCCTCTTTTCATTTTAAAAGAACAAACAGGAAGCAGATCACGTTAAATGGATTTAACGTGCCATGGAGGAATTCCCGACGTGAAAAGTTGAAATTGGAGTGAAAATGCATTAACCTTAATCTAACGGTAATCATACAAAAACAGAGTTATATGTTAGGTGAACGTATAAATATTTCTTTTCTGATTCTATTATTATATTTTTTTTCATAACGGGTTTTGGAGAATGTTCTTTATTTATACAATACTAGTGGACGCCCGCGACTTCGTCCGCCCTTAAACCTCTTTAATCCGACCCTGTCGTAAAATCTTAATAATTATTATAAACTATCTTACCTACTACCTACCTACCCTACTTGTACACGTATAAAAACAGTTCTTTTTGAAATTTTTCTATAGACTAAACTTTCTGAGTTGCTTTTAGCTTCCTTTTGTATTGACTAATTGCATTCCTTTTCTTTCTTGATCCAAACAAGCTAAAATTTCGTTATATGTACTTTATCAGCGTATTACTTACTCTACTCGTTGTGCTACTGCGTACATCTATCCACTTATTGTACATACTCGTATGTATAATACGAACCACGATATCAAGAGTTACAAGGAGCCGCTGGATGCTGGCGGCTCCTTGTAACTCTGAAGATGACGTCCATTGCAGGACTTTTGTAAGGACTTCCAAACATCTTCTTTCTCTTCTCTTCTATCTTCTTTTGTAAGGACTTTCAAACGACTTCCAGCTACTCGATCCTGCGAATCCCTGCGACTCGTTTGATGTCGCCAATCCACCTGGTAGGGGATCGAACAACACTGCGCTTTCTAGTGCGGGGACACCATTCCAGCACCTTGGAACCCCAACATCCATCGGTTCTTCGAACTATGTGTTCCCTCCCATTGCCACTTCAGCTTCGCAATTCGTTGGGCTATGTCGGGGACTTTGGCTCTTCTGCGGATCTCATTCTGATTTGATCACGCAAAGATACTCCGAGCACGCCTAAATATCTCAAAATAAAAGCAGTGTCTTAATACGTAAGTAGAGTCTATAATATTTAGTTATGGACTATCAAGGTATCAACAGCTAAAGAAAGCGGCTAACGACAGAGGATTTTTTGCACATTGACCGCTACACTCCGGTTCAAGGTTGATACACCATTATAATAATGTTGTTGAGTCAACCGATAGTCGTTACAAAAAAAAAACACTTAATAAAGAAGAACTTTATTTAGAGTTAGTAAAGTTATTTTTCGCCTCCTGTAGCCAAGTGGCATGTCGGATCTCTTTCTACGATCGCAAACGCTTCGAAAACTAGAAAAATGGTATGTATGGGAATGACATTTGCTATCGACAGGCCCTCGTGATCAAGATCTGTCATTCCTATACATTTTTCTAGTTTTCGAAGCGTTTGCGATTGTAGAAAGAGAATCGACGTGCCACTTGGCTACAGGAGCTGATTAGAATTCAGTGCAAGGAATTTTTCAATAAGCCTATGAGTAAATTCTTGTATTTCATATGCGGGTATTCGATGGAAAGAGGCTATTTTACCATTGGTTACTGGCATGTACGATATTTTACAGTTGCCTAATTTCTCGTTGAACATAGATTAGATAAATGATATTGTTTGCTTTATCTCTGGTTGCAAACTGATAATGCACTAAAAATAGAAAGTATAATCAGCTTTCGGGTATTTATTAATTAGGAATGTTTTTTTTTAAAATAATACGGATAAATATAATAAATTTTACAAACTATGGGACATCATATAACTAACTATAACTAACTTTTAGACATTTTTCCTTATTTCGATGACAATAAACATTCGTTAATAATTATAATAAAATTGAAAAGTATTTTTGTAAATAAATAAATAAAAGAAAAATATAAACATAACGCAATACCAGGTTTAATTAGATATAAACCATATAAATCATGCAATGATAACTCATACCAGATACAAATTTCATCAATATCGGTACTTATCGGTATTATTATGGAGTGATGATACAGTTAGAGAAAAATGAAGGATTAAATACATACGAGTATGCATGTCACCGTTAAATTCTAAAATACGTTTGTTTATAATCTCACTCGCGATATTGTAATCTGTCGTTGTATTGTGAACTGAACATACTGATAACCGTTACATTTAACGCTTACACTTCGACAGATTATAATATACTGAAAATTACACTTTAGGTTTATTAAATTTATTTTATATTTCGTATTACGTTATTCCACAAATAATTTCATAAATGCTCAGGTATAATAAATAAATCGTCAAAGGTCTCCCCAAGGATACTGGAAACCTACCTATGTAACGTAGCTACCAGATATAAAAAGTGAAAAATTACCCAATTAAGTATTCACGTACACATTTACTTACATAATTTCATGCTAACGTATGATACATGAGGCACTGCCTAATACTAGCTTACATATTAACAAAGTAATTTGGAAAATTGCTGCAAAGTACCTTTGTCAATAAGTCTGTCCGTGATGTATTAGTTGGAGCATACAAGTTTTGGCGACCTAGAATGTCTCATAATTTATTTTCAAATAACACTATAACCTTTGTTATGAGTTATATGAGTTAACACACTGTATATGACTTTGTAGGATAATGGTGTCTATTTTGTTGTAAACAAATGATCTTATGTATAGTAAAATGTTCTTATATATAGTAAAATGTTTTTATATATAGTAAAGTAAGAGCCTCAATAGCTCAACGGTAAGAGCTGTCGGACTCATCTCCGACGGGTAGCGGTTCGATCCCGGAACCGTTGGTATATTGTCGTATCCACTCCTAATACAGTCTTTTCCCGCTAGTTGGAGGGGAATGGGAATATTGCTGATATTTAAAAGATTTGGCAAATATTCTTTTAAAAAAAAATGTCATAATCTGTACAATGTTGCAGAGTTAAGGCATGCTATTTGAGTTCTTTTTACTCATCTAGATTTTTAGTTACGAGTACGACTTCCAAATAGTACACATAATATTTAGTACAGACTGACAAGTTCGTTGATGACACTCCCATGATATGTGGGCGACGGGGGGAAAGACTGCGTGGGTATGAAATCGTGCGTGCGGGAAAGTGAGGTCCATCAGTCGTGAGTTTTTCATTCATCGCTACACGTCCCGGCCCGCGTGGATCATCGTGAGTGTTACGAACGATGTAGCCAAGCTATAACTACTTGAATAGAGTTATAACTTGAAGCGACTTCTATAACTAAAGTCATTTCTATATGACGATGAAGATACATAGGTTGGAAGTTTTAAAGATATTTTTGAAAAGCAATTTATTACCCCATTGTGTTTAAGAGAAATTATTTGAAAGGCGATCAGGTAAAGAATGGGAGCTGAAAAAAAACTATTGAAATACTTATAAAGAACGGAAAAATGAACGTAGAAAGGTAAACGACGTTGCGAAACCCACTTGTCATCCATCATGACATGAGTTCTGTAGAAATTGATAGTCTGAATTGTAGGAGCCATTTAAAGTATAGGTATGACGGAGTACAATGAAATCGGGTCGCAATCAGCGAAACGAGCCCATTGTGACAATCTCGATTCTGGGATTTCTATACGATGCAATGAATTGTACATAAGGCTGTTGTTAGACAATAATGGGAGACGGTCCGGAACATAAGGAGTGGAGGACAAAAGATTGTACAGTATATACATTTATTTATTAGAATAAAATAAAGAATTGAATTTTGATTCATCATCAGCTCAACTATCTAACGAATTAACTGCCTCGTTAGGCAGGTTGGTTAGTCTATTTGGTTTCTGATCACGAGGTTCTGGGTTCGAATCTTGGTTTGGACAATGAGATACTGGGTTGTCGGAAAGTTGGTTGGTTGGTATTACAATCCCGTGCCTAGGAGAGCACGTTAAGTTGACATTCCCGGTCGGTAGGCTAATAATTATGATTACAGCAAATTTTAACATAAGTATAAGGCTAGATTTTTTTTCTTATTTAAGGATTTGGTGCTTAGGCCCTTAGTGTCTGCGTGATCGAATCAGAAATGAGGAGATCCGCAGAAGAACCAAAGTCACCGATATTGCTGCTGCAGCAGCTGCTCAACGAGTCGCGAAGTTGAAGTAACAATGGGCGGGGCACATAGTACTATAAACTCATGGATGTTGGGGTCCCGAGGAGCTGGAATGGCGACCCCGCACTAGATAACGCAGTTATGGTCGATCACCAGGTGGACTAACTACATCAGGCGACTCGCAGGTATTCGCTGGATGCAGGCGGCTCAGTATCGTGATGTTTGGAAGTCGCAGTGGACACCATCGACTGATATAATGATGTTGATGATGAGTTTAGACCCATCAATACGAGTTCGAATGCTATGTTTGATGTTGATTAGATGTTATTGATAGTGATCTAATAGATACAGTGTTTACCGATTCCAAGTCATGAAGGCTACTTCCAAGCTGCTAAGCAATAAAGGAAAAACAATATTTCAAAATACAACCCCGCAGTAAATTATTTGAATGTTGATTAATTACCCATTGGATTTAAATACTTTTACTCTAGCGTGTCTTTGGTATGCGTTGTTAGTTTAGAATTCATTTTAGTTTCTTGGTTACTTCATTTGCATGGCGCGGCACGTTGGATTTTCTTGCAATGTTAGAGCTTAAAATAAGTTAAAAGTTATTTACATTTCTGTGTTAATGCGCTGTGTTGAAAGGTATGAATGCCTGTGAAATTGCAGGCACTAGAGGCTTAAAATATATAATACACTAGCCCGCGACTTCGTCTGACAAAATCGACGTAAACTTTAATTGTACGTGACCATTATTTTAATGAGTAGGTTTTAGTTTTTTAGGACTCGTAAGTAAGTTTTCCTAAAAAGACAGTTATATGCCAGCACGAACTTTTTGTATATCTAGATAAAACAGAAAAAAATGCAAGACGACATAGTTACTGGGTTTAATATTGCGTTGTTATTGACCATTGTTTTGAAATAACTAATTTGGTTCTTTAACTCATACCTACGCAAGAACAAAGTTTTTCAAAATTAAATGTAAATTAGCGAGTTATAGAAAAAACTCGTGTAAAAACAAAGCCTTCTAAACCCAGTCTTTGTATTTAACATACCTAGTCATACATTTGACATTATTTTCTTTAGTAAATATCCCTCACAGACTCTCAACACATACCTACTACCCAACCTCTGCATTCCTGGTAATTATTTGGAGCATCAGCATCTTGATACAATTGCTGCCGGTTCAGTTTACTGTAAATCCCGTAAAAGAACTTCGTACAAAAAATCTTACTGCTTCCGCGAATAAATATATATAGCAAATAGAAAAATTTCCTTCTGAAGTACCGTGGTCATATAGGTCCGCTTAATGACAAATGATGTGCATGATGGCTCGACTTGAAGCAAAAATCGCGACCAACACACGATGAGTTTTACCGGACGTCATGCTAGCAGTAGGTAGCTAGCTCTAGAAGTACTTGTAGAGCTAGCTACCATAGCTTGTAAGCCGTGATGTCACGCAAATGTCCCAAGATCTCGTTACTATTAAACCCATTAACTGCTACTACTAGAGAGAGTGCCTACCTAGGGGCTATCTAGGTTAATAGAGGCTTGGACCTTATATTTTGCGGTATGAGAAAATTTGCTGAATGCTTCTACTGTACTTGGGTTTTGTTTTCGTGCTTAAACTTTTGGTTTAGCGATTTCTAACGATAATTTCTATATCTGTGTAAGGTAACTGATGCCTCGTTAAATAACAATTGAGTTATGTGCAGTGATTGCTACATGAAATTAGTAAGTTACACAAAGTCTGTGCGGCGAGTGTCGGAAAAATGTCTGATTGCATTTATTATGTCTCGCTTTCCGATCAACTCCCGCATTCTATGAATACTTTGTTGTTAGTGTCATTTTAATTTTGGTATCCCATAGAAATAAAGTTCAAATTTGAATAAAATGTGTTATAGGCGAATCGACGAGTATAAAATAGTGGAATCGAAACCCACAGATAAAGAAATGGCGGATACTCTACAAGATCGCCATATGTGAGACCATTTTGTTGCTGGAGGCTAAAAATAGTTTATAGTAAGTACCAACTACCAATAATATAGGTTTCTAAAAACTGAAGATATACCTACCATTTGCACTATTGGTACTCTTTGTGTTTCTAGCATAGGCCTTTTTATGGGGGGCAAAAGCTTTAATACGAGTAACTTACAAGTATTACAAAAAAAGGAAATAGTGTTTTACAGGAAATCTTTAAACTTCAGCAGTGCGCGGCGTCTAGACGTGACTCCTGCATTAGGTTCATGTAAATTGTTGGCAGGCACGCGACCAGACTGTGTGATACGAATCGCATTACCAGAACTCAACGCCAGTTCTGTTGTATTAAATTTGTGGGTACACGTCTTGTATATGAGATTTAAACATATTGGCAAATATACATTCGTACATATTTTATAAGTTTTTTTAAAGGACATGTCCCAAAATGGTACTTTATTATTTATAACTTTCCGGTCAAGCTTCGCTTTGACTTATGTGCAATTCTTCCTAATCCGTTCAGCCGTTCTCGAGTTTTAGCGAGACTAACGAACAGCAATTCATTTTTATATATATAGAAGATTTTTAAGCAGGTTGATAGTAGTTTTTACGCATAGAAGATACAAATTGCTGTTGAGAAAATAATTTTCAGAATTTTTGGAACCCGCATTTAGATAAATATTTTTTTTCGTTACGCTCCCTTGTCTACAACTTAAACATAGACAATACAGTAAAAGTATTCAAAACAGCCAATACAATTTCTGTATTTTATGTTATTTAAAGATAAAAATAATTTGTTCTGCTTAGTTGACACTCGGAATAAAGGCCCAGCCTCCATACAAAATTGGGACTTCTCCTTTATTTCTTGACATGTTAGCGCTTGTTCTGATCTTATTAACGCAGAAAATTATATTCTGTATGATAAAGAGAGTGTTGGATGTGTAAAGTTAAAAGCTTTGGTCCTCCAAGAGATCTGATGATCTGAACATTTTTTAATTTTTACGGAACTCATAGTGCAAGCAATAACCTTGGCCTTACTTTACTTGAAAATGTTTTGGTGGGATATTATTATCTGCAATCTGCATCTTGCGAGACATCTTTGTGTTGTTTCAGTCAAGACTCCCTCGTAAAGGAAATAGTGCCTGGGTTAATGAAAACAAGTTTCCAGCAAAGTAATTACTTAATTAAGAGTGTTTTATGTTTCCTTTTAGAAAAAAATGTTTGTGGGCAAAGGAAATTTCTAAGAAATTTCTACTGAGAATTTATGGAAATATTAAAAACTAGCTGTTGCTTCGCGATTTCACCCGCGTAGTTTCCGTTTCCGTGAGGATATTTGGATAAAATATAGCTAATGACAACCACAAATAACGTGGCTTTCTAGTGAAAAAGAATTTTCAAAATCGGTTCAGTAGACCCATTGATTACCTACAACACTACAAACTTTACCTCTTTTTATTTTATAATATTTGTATACATAAAAACCCAGACTTGGACTGGAACCCAGGACCTTGTGATTCCAAGCCACTAACGAGGCGGTTACTACTGTCTACTAGAAATGAAAATTACTTTGTGAATGTTAGAATCTTATGTCTCTAAAGTTCAACTTTTAACTCTTTAAACGCAAAACTGTAAACTTTTCAGACTCAAGGGTTAGGTAAAATGAGATCTTCAGACTACGAACTGCTGAGGGTTCAGATAAGTAAAAGAGTTTTACAAGTGTGTGCTGAGTCTGAACTATCTACGTCGGTGATTTTGGTCGTCGGAGTATTATATTTTTCGCTATTTTTTATAAAAATCTAATGATTAATTTCAGATGATTGCATCATCTGAAATTATACGATCTGAAGATTTGTAACATTTGTTGTGTTACTATTATACGAGTACGTACTGCTAGCATGAATACGCATAATTGGAGGAATAAGGATCGGAAAATACTTATTGGTCAAGTATGAGACTTCACTATTTAATATTTTTGGTAGCTAATATACAACTTTTGTTAATCATTTGGCGTTTTGTCTTCGTATAAGTATAAGTATAATCACTACTCAGTAGTAGTTACTACTAAAATAGTACTGGACTACCTCCAAACCAGTCCTGATTCTATTTAGAATAAATATATAAATACAATTATTATAAGCTGACACTGTATTTTCGTAAACGCATAACATTTCGGTTATACAAAATTGCATGAGAAAATATCTCTTAGATAATGTAAATCATCACCATCATCATTATCAACCCATGTTCTACTCACTGCTGAGCTCGTTTCTCCTCACAGAATGAGAGGGGTTAGGCCAAATAGTCCACCGGGCTGGCTGAATGCGGATTGGCAGAATTAAGAAAATTTTCAGGTACGCAGGTATCCTCACGTAGTTTTATCTTCACCGTTTGAGACACATGATATTTAATATGTACTTTTTTTATACAACTTAGTTGTTTTTTAGTACAGCACTCATATAATCATAGCAAGCATATTGAAATAACTACACGCAAATAAAGTTAAACAAATAAATTATACAGGAATATGGTGATTAATGAATAATTATTATAGTATAAAATTACACGTACGAATACTAGTACATACGACGCACTCATTCGCATATAATTATCATAATCGCTTAATACAATTATACTCGGAATATTATAAAAGTTGACCGCATTTTTTCTATTTCATTTAGATAAGCGTTATTATAAAACAGCTTTAATTACGCTAATGAGAATTTTATCTTAAGAAGAAATTCATTTTATTATGTTGCGCTGAATTGAGTTCGTTATAACATTTTTTACACAAAGATTGTAAGAAAGTCCTGTAAATAATGTAATGACTTCGGAATTGAAAGACTTTCACAAAGTAATGTTAAAAGGTTTCTTTTAAGCAGACATTTCAGGCCGTAAATAGAGACGGGACATGATTCTTTATGACATGTTGTAACACTGAGCATTATTTTCACCTCACTAGCTAGAAAATGGTGTATTTTTTGTACAAAATCAGTGAGGAAAAGTTGTTTTTTGCTCAATTTGCTAGAATGTAATGAATTTATATTTACTTAACGCAGATTGTGGAAATGTTACATAGCGAACCTAAAAGCTTTACGTCTCATATGCATAAAATAGACTAGCGGACCCGGTCAAGTTTCTTCACTACTTTACTATCACTACCCTACTCCTACCCTACTTCCACCCTACCCCTACCCTACCCCCACCCTACACCTACCCCACCCCTACCCTATCCCTAAATTCATTTTTCATTGTTTTTAAGATGTATTCTGCTACTCGGGGCGGAGAAAAATCCAACGAATCAAAAACCATGAATATTGGTCAGCAGATCTCGAGTTAAACCCGTTTTTGTTCTATATATAAGTATAGATGTCAAATACCGACCGAGATTGAGGTGGGTACATACAAAGATGACCGCCAACCTTCACTAGTCAGAACGACGCACGTCTAAGGAGGGTATTTTTCATTTGATCTGTCATTCCCATACATTTTTCTAGTTTTCGAAGCGTTTGCTATCGCAGAAAACGAATCGACGTGCCATTTGCCTACGGGGCCAGGACCTCTCTGTTAGGAGCCACAGCACTACGAACTGTGCTAGAAAGGTTGCCAGAGTTATATATTGAAGCTTGAACCTCGTATTTCAGATCAACAAGAACCGTTGAGCAATGGTTATTTGATGCTCATTTCACTTTGATCATTTCGTTTTATATGATTTCTCAAATATTTGCTTTATATTCTGTTAGAATTTATTACGTCCGGGATTTCGTTCGTATGGTTTTTTTATTGGATCTAGAGATAAAGAAAAATTTGTGGTAGCACGCAAATATTAAATTGACATACCACTTTTATTACCGACTTTACATGTACGTCCAAAATTCAAACTGTCAGCTACAATTCATATTTGTCATTTATTGTCATTTTTGAGGTGCCGGATTTTGCTATTCTTGTGTAACTTTAGTGACCTCAGTATAAGAGCTCATTCGCACGAGAGCTTTTTTAACGTACATTAAATAATACAACAAATGCATTCCCCCGCAATGATATTAAACTCTGTTAGTTGTGTTACTAACGCATGAAATAATCACCTACAATGTCGAGTTGTGTGTTCAGGAAGTGTAAAAACTATATATACATGAATATATAATGGAATAAAAGACAAAAATGTGCATGTGTGCGCTTAGTGTTGTAGCCTATTTATTATTCTGCTCACTTTTTGCGGTGATTTTGTAGGGGCGTAGCCGCTCTATAGTGTAAAACTATCATTTTTCCCAAGTATATGATCACACGTAAGCATTTTTAAAACATGACGCTTTTTTTCGAGCAGAGTTGCATTTTCAATTCTGGGCGTTGGAAATAGACCTTCATTTAACTTCATACTGAATTTGAACGCTTTTTTTAACGTCCGTTAAAAAAACTCTCGTGCGAATGAGTGCTCATTATGTCCTGTTTTTTGCCTAACCAAGCAAAAGACTTATGCTTGTGCTATATGATTGAGCTCGGCTCACTGTAGAGCGCGAGTCTCCTTTCAGAATAGGAGCGGTTAGGCTAATAGTCCACCACGCTGGCCTTATGCAACGTACGTATAGAATGAAGAAAAATCTCTGTTAAGCAGGTTTCCTCTCGATGTTTTAGCGTCACAGTTTGAGTCACGTGATGATTATTTTCCTAAAATGCACACAACTGAAAAGTTGGAGGTGCATGCCCCGGACCGGATTCGAAGCTACGCCTTCCGAATCCGACAGAGGTTATAACCGTTGGGTTATCACGGCTCTTCGAAACTCGTTTACTAATTCAGAGTAGTGAGTTATATAGTGTGTTTTAATCCGATTTAATCATCCGTTTTTGCATTTTTCAACTAACCTAAACACAATAAACTTTTGTTTTTTAATATTAGATTAAAGGATTCGTTGAACATTGAATATATTATGTTTGTATATTGTCTCATTTGATCAGTGTATTTTCCCCGAGGAGGCGCATGAAAATAAGATCCTTTGTAGATAAGTTTTATTGATAGGAAAGAACTTGGAAAGTAATTTCGAAAGTATTAACTGGCACTTAGAAGTTGTAATGTAAGTGCGATGTTCTTCACAAAATATTAATAAGATGTTTGCATCCTACACAATATATATACAACAAAAATAAAAATGATGAAAAATACAAAAAAATAAATCAATTCAAAAATAAAGAGCTGCACTAAAAACAAAAAAAAAACATCCTACGAGTATGTTTTCTATTGTATCTTTTTCGGAACAGTCGGATCGTTTTTAGGGTTTCGTAGTCCACGAGGAACCCTTATACTCTCACCATATCTGTCTGTCCGTCCGTCCGTCCGCGATTTAGCGCAGACACTATTACTACTAGAAAGCTGTAGGTAATTAAGCATGAGTATGAACATTAAAAATACAAGTATAAATAAATTCGTAAAATAAAATCTTGGAAAATATTTTTTTAAGACTTACTTACATGTAAAGTGGGGATGATTTATTTTACTCGTTTATCGAATAATGTAGGCTATCGTTAATATTTTTAGATGTAGGGATTCCTTTGTAAAATATTAAGGGTATACAACGCTCCGTATAGCCGTATGCTTACGTTTGGGTGTCAAAATTTGCGAGCCTCACGTCTGCCCCTGTGGTAGCCGCGTGGATCAATTTGGTCATCATGGACTTAGCTGCAACAGAAGCGCTGGTCGTTTGTATCGCCACGGTAGTATTAACGATATAATTCGTCGCGCACTGGCCACTGCCGCTATTCCTGCACAATTAGAACCTCCCGGTTTGTTCAGGGATGACGGCAAGAGGCCCGACGGGATGACAATAGTGCCGTGGTCTATGGGGCGTGCTTTAGTATGGGACGCAACCTGCGTAGATACGTTGGCAGCGTCTCATCTATCACGCACGTCCCAAACGCCTGGCGCAGCTGCTGAATACGCTCAATTTTGTAAGCGTCGTAAATACTCGGTCATATCGAATGACTATGTATTTGCGGCGCTTGCCTTTGAGACTTTAGGCCCATGGTCAACAGATACTAAAAAATTTTTTAATGCTATGTCTGACAAATTGGTCCATGCTTCAGGTGACCCAAGAGCTGGCGCTTATTTGGCCCAAAGGTTAAGCCTTGCTATCCAGAGGGGTAATAGCGCTAGTGTATTGGGTACCTTGCCTCTGGGTGAACAATTAGATGGTGTGTATTTATTATAATTATTTTATTTATTATAAATTTAAATTTAATATACTGTGTAATTCTTAGTTTTAATTAATATATTATAGTGTTTTGTATATTTAATGTAGAACAAGTTAATTAAATTATTACAATGTTTGATATATTGTTAAATTTCTGAAGAAAACATTAGTGTGTTGTGTATTTAGTAATAATTTAAATATAATATTTAATTTAATGTTAATAAAAAAAAATCATGATCTAGAGATCGGTTTTTCGTGTTTTTCTGTATTCCGAGGGTTTTTCTCTACATACGTTTCGTTTGTTTCATCATCATCATCGTTAACAATCCATATTCGGCTCACTATTGAGCACGAGTCTCCGCTCAAATGTGGGGTTAGTCCACCACGCTAGCCAAATGCGGATTGGCAGACTTCACACTATCTATCTACCTATATCTGGCATTCACGTTTCGTTTGCTCAACATTAAGTTTTTGATTTAATTTCTTTATTTATCTATTAATTTAAAACATTAACCGTTGCTCCCTGGTACACGTGACATTACGGCAACCATAAAATCGATAGTTTACAAAAGTATTTTTAGATGGAACTAGCGACCGGGTCATCGGTTATTTGTTTTTTTGGTTACACAGCGTTTAAATTAATTTAATAAGGAACAAAGTCATTGCCTGTCTATTTTGACGGTCTATTTTAGTTGGCTAATTCACTAACTTTCAGTTAGTACCTTTTGTTGATATAACTGGAAAACCAACTAGCTACTATAACTATCGTCAGTAAGTCTTAAGTCTTCTAATTTCGTATTTAGTATTTATTTAATGTTAACTGATCTAAATTGAGATTACCTATAGGTAATTATGACATGGTGTCTTCTGACAATCATTCAAAAAAAATTGATTTGGAAATCAATGCAAGCAACCAAATAAACAAAGAATAAAAATAAAATTAATCTTTCCTATTTATAATATTAATATAGACTAGCGGACGCCCGTGACTTCGTACGCGTGAAATTCAGTTTTTCACAAATCCCGCGGGAACCATGGATTTTCACGACTTAAAAATTAGCCTAGGTGTTAATCCAGAGTAAAATGTATTTCCGTTCTAAATTTCAGCAATATCGATTCAGTAGTAGCGGCGTTCAAGAGTAACAAACATCCAAACGTACATCAAAACAAACATCCATACAAACTTTCGTTTTTATAATATTAGTACGATTAGATGTAGTGTCATTCTGTGAATATTGTACGATGAAGACATACGACATTACTTTCCATATAGTCGTGAACTAATTACAGACAAACCTACCAATAATTTCGTAGCTAGTATTTTGTCAGCTTCCTCCAACTAATCAATGCCTACGAACTATGAAGTGTTATTAGTTAATTGCTAACCTCGTTTCCGCGTAGATGTATAAGCTTACGTAAATTAATCTGGTTACACCATTACTTACAAATTAGCAAGGCTTATTTCCGAATTTATTTATTACTAGCGGGCGACTTCGTACGTATGAAATTCAGTTTGTCAAAAAATCCCGCGGGAACCATATATTTTTCTGGGATAAAAAGTAAGCTTTATTTTGCTTCATAACCTCCTCTATCTTCCAGTGAAAGATCCATTAAGATCGGTTTTGTCGTTCCACATATTAGACCCGCCGGACAAACTGTCAGACAGACAAAAAATGAAAAAAAAAAGCTTTGTTGTGTTTGAAATCACAGTTATTCAGAAATTTCAGTTATTTTATTTATATTATGTAATACATATTGATGATACTTATTTCTGAAATACGAAAAATGGGGTACCATATTTAGATCACAGTTAAAGCAATTTATAATGTACAAGGTAACATTATAAATTGCTTGTTACTTATACTTATTTTCTACTTTATAAACTTGTGTTCTTATAATTTATTGGTTCTTAAAGTAGATTTTATTTACGATGGCTACTTAGGAGTGATTTATTTAATGTATTCAATTACGTTTATATCAAAGTTAAATTAATATCCCTTAAGGTTAAGCAAGATTTAGACATTTTATATCTATTAAATTTCTTCTTCTTCTTCTTATATGGTACCTATGACTGGCGAATGTGGCATTGCATATAATTGTACTTATTGGTACATTAAATTATATGTAAATAGCTGACGCCCGCGACTTCGTACGCGTGGATTTCAGCTTTTCACAAATCCCACGGGAACCATGGATGTTATTATACATAATTGTTCCTCTTCAATCACTCTATCTATTAAAAAAAACTGCATCAAAATCCGTTGGGTAGTTTTAAAGATTTAAGCATACGTAGGGACAGAGAAAGCGACTTTGTTTCATACTATGTAGTGATGCGCTACCTTATATATAAAATGGTTTAATTATGTGTACTGAATATGATTTTATTAGTGTTTCAAATATATAAATAAAATAACATTTAGTATATTTAAAATCTACGTGCTTTTCTACGTGCTACAAAGATTTTTGTATAAAAGTGATAGTGATTTATAATAATATTTGATGTAAAATAATTTTTTTTTAATCAATAGGAATTTTGAACGACAAGCAATGCCTTGTCTAACAAAAGCAACTGAAAGATTTCTACAGCTTTTGAAAGGTAATTTTATTAGAAGAAAACTTGTCAAAGTAGAATGTTGTAGAAAATTTTGTCTGAAAAAGTTTCCCTCACCAAAGTTTTCTGATGTAATAGGTTTGCTCAGTCGACTTGAGAATAAAGGAAAAAAATCTGGTTATCGTAATAACTTCTATAACACGTTCCGTTAAATAATGAACACTATAAAAACTTTAGCGCCCTTGTAAAAACTAAATTCATTAGTTTATAATGATACTTAGCACTAAAACTAAACGAGTGGTTGGTGATATAAGCGACTTGGCAAGCAAACATGAAGGCCATGAGATTGCTAAAACTCTTGGTTGCATAGATTTTAGAATATTTTCTAGATAGATATCTTAAAGTGCCAATCATTTGCCAAAATATTTTATTTACTGTACATAGATAATAGTCAAACAAATGAACACAATCGCATTTTTAATATTAATTAGATTTTTTTAATTTTTTATTCTTTACGAGTTAGCCCTTGATTAAAATCTCACTTGATGGTAAGTGATGATGCAATCTAAGATGGAAGCGGGTTAACTTGTTAGGAGGAGAATGAAAATCCACACCCCTCTCGGTTTCTATACGACATCGTACTGGAACGCTAAATCGCTTGGCGGTACGTCTTTGTCGGTAGGGTGGTAACTAGCCGCGGCCAAAGCCTCCCACCAGCCAGACCTGGACCAATTAAGAAAACCTCAATCGGCCCAGCTGAGGATCGAACCCAGGACCTCCGTTTTGTAAATACATCGCGCACACCACTGCGCCACGGAGGCCGTTAAGAATCATCAGAATCAACATAATACAACTCGTTTATTGCTGATTTTGATGATTAATGTGTATATATAATAATAATTAATGCGTAAGGTACTTACCGTCTAAGTTCGACTCCAATAATAATAATATAGGTACCTACTTATGTTAAAGTTTAGCTTACGAGAAACTAAGCTAAGATAATAAAGCGACTCTGTCGGATGGTTTCAAAACATTCCATACACTTCAGTCTAGCTTTGTATACTGAACTGAAACTCTAAGAATTCTCTATTAGAATCTATACTAATATTATAAAGCTGAAGAGTTGATGTTTGTATGGTTGAACGCGATAATTTAGATCGAATCAGGAACTGTTTTTGTGATACACAGTTTGTGATATACAGAACATAATTGAAAAATATGGTAAAATATGAATAACTAGCGAATGCCCGCGACTTTGTCGACGTGGAATTTAGTTTTTCACAAATCCCTCGGGAACTATGGATTTTTCTGGGATAAGAAGTAGCCTATGTGTAAATCCATACTATAATATATCTCAATACCAAATTTCAGCTAATTCGGTTAAGTAGTCGAGGCGTAAAAGAGTAACAAACATCTTTAAAGCATCAGTTTTCGCAAATCTCGGGAAACCATGGATTTTTTCGGGATAAAAAGTACCTAGCCTATGTGTTAATCCAGAGTAAAATCCATTTCCATTCCAAATTTTAGCCAAATCGCTTCAGTAGTAGCGGCGTTAAAGAGTAACAAACATCCAAACATAGACCCAAACATCCATACAAACTTTCACGTTTATAATATTAGTAGGAATAAATGAATATGAATATTACCAATTCAAAAATACCATTAAAAATATTACCATTTGAGAGCTTCGCTTCGTGAGCTGCTTAAATGGCTAAAAAACGCAAAAATAATGTGTAAGAGCTCTAAAAAAGTCAACAACAGCATCATCAATATCTAAAACAACGTCAATTATTTATAAATTCTTGACATTGGTCAAGGATTTCCGCGCGTACGAAGTCGCGGGTATCCGCTAGTTTTATATGTTCAGGGTTGTGGAAAATGTTGTAAATAACTGAGCATAGTAAATTGGTTTACCAATAGTAAGGGCTAGTAAATTTGCCTCAAGATTAATGATATTTTATAAGCTACAATGGAATATTGAGTTGGGTACTCGAGCATTCTCGATGAGATTTATTTCGAGCACATTCGATATTTTCACAGAAAATCGCCGAACAAATTTTTACCCTGATTTGATTTCGACGAAGTATGAATTTAATTAAATTATCAACCTGCCCATCATACGAAAGTTACTCCAGTCGAACAGAAAGTGATTTGATATCTCCTTTATATTCCGCGCCATTACGCAATTGAATCGTTTGCTTGTATTGTCTATTAACAGCTGTTTTCAATAATATTCTCTGTCTATCTTTAATCTGTCTGTGAATTGCTCCAACCTTCAAATTTTGTATACCTAAGTAAATATAATTTTGTATACTTAAGTAAATAAGAAATTAAATATTACGTGTCTCAAACGGTGAAGGAAAACATCGTGAGGAAACCTGCATACCTTTTTCTTAATTCTCCGCGTGTGTGAAGTCTGCCAATCCGCATTGGGCCAGCGTGGTGGACTATTGGCCTAACCCCCTCTCATTCTGAGAGGAAACTCGAGCTCAGCAGTGAGCCGAATATGGGTTGATAACGATGAAGATTTTAATTATTTACAGCGCTGCTAAACCACTCAATGACTGTATGAATAAAGATATAGTAGACACCCCGCAGTTTCACCCGCGTATTACACGTTACCGTGGGAATACGAGGATATAGTAATAACCAATGTTACTTGCTTTTAATGTTGCTTTACACTGGCAAAGAATTTTCAAAATCGGTTTAGCAGCTTAGGAGTGAATACGTAACAAACAAAGTAACATTCGAGTTTACAATACCTATTAAGTTCGTATATTCAGATGAAATTACCCCGTACGTGTTCTAGAATAATAATTTAAAAAAAATGTCGCTTTAAATAGAGAAATGTTACTATTACACGTAGGGCGGGTATTCCGTGCTGTAAGACGTAAAAATCCATGTTATTTTTAACCCTATAAATAGACGGTTCAACGTTTTATCGATCGACAGTAATTTTGTACGCTAACACTTTGTTGGCTAGTGTGATGTTGTCATTATTTCGTGTGCCATGTGCGATACTTTTTTAAATCCAAAGACAAGATAAATAATTAAAATTGCGTAGTTTTATGAAACCACGATGCAAGTGAAACTGAGGGTGCCGTCATATTGGTCATGGATGCTATGTACCTCTCCTCCCGGCTGTTTTTTTTATTCTCTACAAGTTAGTCCTTGTCTACAATCTCACCTGATGGTAAGTGATGATGGAATCTAAGATGGAAGTGGGCTAACTTGTTAGGAGTAGGATGAAATCCACACTCCTTTCAGTTTTTACACGATATCGTACCGGAACGTTAAATCGCTTGGCGGTACGTTTTTGTCGGTAGGGTGGTAACTACCCACGGCCGAAGCCTTCCACCAGCCAAAAATAACTGGTAAAAATAGCAGCTGTAATGCGACTTCGGAAGAATAAATGTCCAGATTCTCAATCGTCCAAGTTTAAAACACAATCTTTGAAATTATTGGGATATTTTGAGGAATCAGCACTTTAGTCGCCAGAACTTTAGCTGCCTAGTTAGCCTTCGCTATTAGACTCTTAAAGACGAAACCCAGTCTACATAAAAACTCAGGCCCAAAGTATACAAATGATAGAGCTGAAAATTGGCCATAAATTAGGACAATTAAGGAGAACTTATGAGGCCTATTTTCAAAGATATTCTCCTTTGATATTTAACGATTTTTTTCAAAAGGTTGCCGCCAAGCTGTGTCTATCGACTGGGGACATAAATTCCCATACCTATTGTTTGAGCACCTATTATGCCGATGAAAACCTAATACCAAAGCCTACACAGTCTAACCCCCAAAATATAATTGGCTACCTTGTCTATTTACCCATAACAATCCCATATTCGACTCACTGTTGAGCACGAGTATACGCTCAGAATGAGAGGGGTTAGACTAATAGTCCACCACGCTGGCCCAATTTGGATTGGCAGACTACACACACGAAGAGAAATAAGAAATTTCTCAAGTTTCTCACGATGTTTTTCCTTCACCGTTTCAGACTTAATATATGTTTAAGTCACCACATAATTGTAAATTTTTGTAGATTATAATCTATCTAACCTAATCTAACCATTGGTTTCTGAGACATTCAAGTTCTCCAGTTCTATGGAGTAACATACTCTAAAGAACACAATCTTTCGAAAGTTCACAATCTTGCGTGATAGATTATAATGTAACGGTATTTACAATTTTACAGTGTCACATATACGTTTACGTTACGCTTGAGATATTTAATTTCTTAAAATGCACATAACTGAAAAGTTAGAGGTGTACCCTTTGACCGGAATCAAACCTATGTCCACCGAATCGAAGGCAGAGGTCATATCCACTGGACTATCACTGCTCTTTTATACCTATACCTATGGTAGGAGCTAATGCTGACAAATTTTAAGCCTTCATAAAATGAGAAATGTCTGGCTATCGCAGGCGATTAGTAAACAAAAAGATGTTTGTCGTTATCAACCCATATTCGGTTAGGTCAAAAGTCCATCACGCTGGGCCAATGCGGATTGGCAGACTTCACACACGCAGAGAATCAAGTAAATTCTCTGGAAAGAAAGAAATGTTTTTCCTTCACCGTTTGAGACACGTGATATTTAATTTCTTAAAATGCACACAACTGAAATGTTGGATGTGCATTGTGCAAGCCCTGGACTGGAATCCACACCCGCCGGAATCGGAGGCAGAGGTCATTTCCATTGGGCTATCACGGCTCAAAAAAAATTGCGCAAATCTATACAAAAGCTGAAGAGTTTGTTTGTTTGTTTGATTGAACGCGCTGATCTCAGGAACTACCGGTCCGATTTGAAAAATTATTTCAATGTTAGATAGCCTATTTATCGAGGAAGGCTATAAGCTATATACCCTATCCCCGTATTCCTACGGGAACGTGGACCACGCGGGTAAAACCGCGCGGCGTCAGCTAGTGTGTAAATAAGCGGTCTTAAAAGATAACACTTCGCTTAATTGCCTCCACAGGTGAAAGAGAACGGACTTGTTTGTTGAACAAAGAATCAACTCAGCGATTCATTGTGCAAATACTGAAATTCTTACAACTGTTTATAAACGCTGTTTAATGTATACAATTGGGGTATGGTTTTCTTCATAATAAAACGTAAACAAATTCAAATCTGATACGGTTTTATTACCTGAATTAATCTTATGATGAATAAACATTTATGAATATTCCTAACTGAGAATGTGTGTATCGCCAACCAGTAACAAAAACTTAGTCAAAGATTTTTAATAATAACATTTAATTTAATTATTTATTTTTTTATTAATTAATTAGCGTTACACGCGGACGAAGTCGCGGGCGTCCCCGCGACTTCGTCCGCGTGTAACTCGATGTAAACTTTCAACTATCATAACATGTCTATAGTATAAAAAAAAAACATACATACAGCTGAACGTAGAACCTCCTCTATTTTGGTAGTCGGTTAAAAATAACTTTAAATAGTTAAATAAACTAAAAAACACGCTTTTCGACGCACTTAAAAATTACAAACATTAGATTTAAGTCACGTGACTATCTTTTTCGTATTCCTGACAGCAAACCTCATTTGATATCCATATCATGGGGGTGGATTTCAAACAGCCAGTCCACCATCTTGGGGAAGCCGCCATATTGGATTTGTAATGACGTTTCTTAGCTAGTCATGTATTGTCATGAGAATATAAATCGTGTAATAATCATTGCCTACTACTTTAAATTGAAAGAAGAAAGGTTTTAAAGTCCAGTATATAAACGAAAGATTTATTGTCCTTGCAAGTTTATTACTGTAAGGAATATTTATGGGCACAACGGCGCTTTAATCTAATTTACCTTAATTCCCACAATCCTGTTTTCTTAAGGGTTAATATAAATGCTAATAACCAGTTCCACCTTTGCGCTACCTGAGACCTTACAAACAACAGCTTCCTCTCACTGTTTACATTATTCCCAAAACGCATATTACTGCTGCATAGAAAATTCCATTAGCCCAGTGGAAACCTGCATACCAAAGAGTTTTCTTAATTCTCTGCGTGTGTGAAGTCTGCCAATCCGCATTGGCCCAGCGTGGTGGACTATTTGGCGTAACCCCTGTCATTCTGAGAGCAGAGCTCATTAGTAAGCCGAAAATGGGTTTACAACGGTGACGATGATAAATTTCCATTTGGCTTTTATTTACTACCAGTAAACTAGAAAATGTACCTAGTAGTAAGTAAATGCCTGCTACATTCAAATCTTCGCCAAAAATATTCTTATTAATTCTATATTTGATTAGCAGTCTCCAATGGTTTCATCCACGTAGTTTCTATTCTCGTGGGATTTGATTGATTACGGTGATAATATATGTCTGTGTTACTTGCTGATAATGTAACTTTCCATTGGTAAAACAATCTTTAAAAGTCAAGTAATTTCGGAGCTTATTCGTAACAAACAATCAAAAATCTAATTTTAGCTCTTTATAATATTAGTTTAGAAATGAGTTCGAAGAGTTTGTAAATATAGATAAATATTAATATTGTATAAACGAGTCTTTCAATAAAAAAAAATAAATTAAACGGTTTTTGAAGAATATTGCTGCTAAACGTATGAGTTTTTTGATAAACATAGTTATTGATATAGTAAAAAAACTAACACAATTTGATGTGATCCGTAACAACTTTATATTTTAATTACTGTTTGTAAAATAGAAGAGAGAGAGAGAAATTCAAATTAAAAATAACACGACCGGAGTGGGCAATACCTGGCTGCTAATCTACTTAGAAAACGCTTTTCTTTTGTTTAACGTTGTTTGTATGATAAATATTCATTGCATTAAATGAATCTGTTTGTAAATACCTTTAAGGGTTTAATGGCTATCAAATTATTGTTTATTTTTTCTTTACATCGTATATTTTCATAGTATTAATATAAATGAAAATTGGGATATTTTATTTTATTAGTCGATATGTCTGTATCGCTATGACGACAGGAGACTGGATGATTTTTATGACAAAAAATACAGATTAATGTTATACCTAATACCTACATATGGAAAGTAAAAAAATATAAGTCGTGATCAGGAAAATTGGATTGAATGGAAACTTGAATCTATATGAATTAATTGATACACAAATATACATATCTATGCTAATATTTTAAAGCTGAAGAGTTTGTTTGTTTGATTGAACGCGCAAATCTCAGGAATTACTAGTCCGATTTGAAAAATTCTTTCAGCGTTAGATAGTCCATTTATCGAGGAAGGCTATAAGCTATATATTATTCCCGTATTGTTACGGGAACGGGAGCCAAGCGGGTGAAACCGCGCGGTGTCAGCTAGTTTTGAATAAAATTTACTTGCGCAATCCACAACGCTATAACGGCTCAATAAAATTAGCTCCACAATATACAATAATAGAGATCCGTGACTTGCCACGTCAAAACTTGGATTGAAATATTCACAAAATCAAATCATCAAAGTTCAGAATGTGAGGGCATGGACGTTTGATATAGGATGACAAAATGAAATCGGATCGCACAATCAGTGGAACGAGCCTATTGTGACATTTGGATTTAGGCATTTCTATTTTTCGCTAGAAACTAGTAGAGATTTTATTTCATACATACGTAAATAAAGGAACAACACTACAAATATAACTATAATCTACATATTTTAAACTAAAAAGGTAGACAATTAAAGACCTATTAAGGTAGATATTAAAATAAAGCCTTCTATCGGCTCCCAGAATAAAATCATTCTAAATAGAACACTAATATAATTCAAAATCTTCTTTTTTCTTACTTTCATAGTTTCCACAAATATTAGAGGATATATCCACTAATATTCTATTATATAATATTCTAAGGTCTATCGATGCCAAAAATTAATGTACAAATGACAAATTGACGTTTATGTTAGTAATTCTCTATCTAATGAAAAACGCCGTTATCTTCGTATTGGCTTATCGGATCTTAATCGTACATAACTATGAACCACCTCGATAAAACAAGACATATTGCATCACTAGCGGACGCCCGCGACTTCGTCCGTGTGGAATTTAGTTTTTCACAAATCCCTCGAAACCATGGATTTCTCCGGAATAAAAAGTAGCCTACGTATTAATTCATGTTATAATATATCTCAATACCGAATTTCAGCTAAATCAGTTCAGTAGTCGAGTCGTGAAAGAGTAACAAACATTCATATAATCAAAATCATCAGTTTTCGCAAATCTCGGGAACCATGGATTTTTTCGGGATAAAAAGAAGCCTATGTGTTAATCCAGAGTAAAATCTATTTCCATTCCAAATTTTAGCTAAATCGCTTCAGTAGTAGCGGCGTTAAAGAGTAACAAACATCCAATGCATCCACACAAACTTTCGCGTTTAAAATATTAGTAAGGTCCATTCGTTTAGAGGGTACGTTGCCCGATATACACAGACATACATTATACACTTATAACACCTCTCTTTTGTACGTCGGGGGTAAGAATAACGCCGATCTATTTACTGGGAAATCTTTTTATTTATCTTAATGGTTCGGATTTTACAACGATCTCAGATTCTCAGCTAATGGTACGTTGATGCCGCAGTCTAGATGGAACGCGTTAAAAGCGCTATAAATATGGCAGTTAAGAGTCATATCTTTAATCGTTTTCTACATGCTTACGGATTTCTTCAAGGCATTTAGCCAGACCGTTAGGTTAAAGACTTCTTAGAAGCTTTACACTAGAAGAAATATACTATTGTAAGAGTAAAACGATGCCATTTTTCTTTGTTAAGTTTTTGCGCCTTATTTATTCAAAGTAAAGAAATTTTGAATTCACGTGGTCAGGAATAGAGCAAAGGACATCGAATACATATGTACCGGTCATCTAGATAAACTGTAGCTAAAGTTTCGGAAGGTCGAATAAATATGTTGGAGAAACTCGACGCGAGATAAGCCGCGAGGAATAGAAGTAGCTGCTATGAATGTCAACTTACTTCATCAGAATGAGCTGGAATATTCACTATTTTGGTCTTTATTATCAACTTATTGAAGTGGACAGTGTAATCTTCATACTACCATACATACTATATACTACCATACATACTACATGATATCCATCGTCAGCACCGGATGACATTTGTAATTTGTATCATAGTATGTGGATGACATTTTGTCAATTGATTTGTTTTTTATTTTGATGGGTTGCTAATAAAAACCAAAATAGGAAATAGGCCAGCTGATCTATGAATGATGTTTACAATTTGCCAGTTTAGTATTAAGGCCAAGTTTGACGCAAATCCCAGCCGATTACGTAGCAATTGGCAATCAGTTTCTTTCAGAGTTGACATCACGGGATGTTGAGTTACATTCTAATTTTACCTAACTCCATTTGATTTTGGAAGGTTCTAGACATTTCAACCTAACTGCAGGCTGTTTGGATTCAAATTTATGCGGTACCTACTCTTGGAGGGAGTAGTGACCCTACAAACTACACATATCTATGGAAATATTCTCGATAATGGTGCATCATTTCCGAGGTTAAGTAGGAATATACTATTGAGAGTCGCGATAGCCCAGTATATATGACTTCGATTCGGAGGGCGTGGGTTCGAATCCTGTCCGGGGCATTCACCTCTAACTGTTCAGTGTGAATTTTAAGAAATTAACTATCACGTGTCTCAAACGGTAAAGGAAAAACATCATGAGGAAACCTGCATACCTGAGAATTCTTTTAATTCTCAACGCGTTTGAAGTCTGCCAATCCGCATTGGGCCAGCGTGGTGGACTACTAGTCTCACCACTCTCATTCTGAGAGGAGACTCGTGCACAACAGTGAGCCGAATATGTATTTAATTTGGTGAACCATTCGGTGATTGAATCCCGATTAACACATGGCGATTTTATTAAATCTTTTTTTCTATGTTTGTAAGGGTGTGATTTGGTAAAACTTAAAACGAATTTTAATAGAGAGCCTGAAAATGCAATGTAGCACATAGAAAAACTTATTATTAACAACGTGTAGTGTATAAATTAAAAATATATGAAAAAAATATTCACATTAAATTAATTTTTTAGCTCTTAATTAAGGTTACTGTAAAACTTTAAACACCATTAGCTCTATATAATTAACTTTATATAATTAACATGTCCCGCTTAAACTAATTAACGAACAGTAATTTACTTCTTGCATGTCATGAAATGAAACGCGAAGCGGATATGTAGCCATTCTAATATGCATGCGGTTTAATTATTTTAAAATCGATTGCCAATAATTGTGGTTTTCACCGAATAAACGTAATAGCAGAATTGATGACGCCAACAATATATGAATATAATACAAAAAACATTAACATAAATTGAATGCATTACTCAATTTGCTTTTTTGATTGATAATTTAAATTATAGAAGGTACAAAAACGTATAAATATATTAGTATTTCGATTCGTATATTGGTAAAAGCCTCTATAGCTCAACGGTAAAACCGCTGGACTCATCACTGAGAGGTGGTGGTTCGATCCCCACCCGCTGGATTATTGTCATACCGTACAGTGGCGTGCACTTCATAGTTGCAAAAATGCACTGCCTACCCCAAGGACTCAATACAAACCTATTTTGGACCACAGAATACATAGATAAGAAATTTAGTTGATACCCTAGTTAAAAACCTTGTGCACGCCCTGGTCATTCCCACTCCCAACAAAGTCTTTTCTGACTACTTGGAAGGGAAGGGGGATGAGAGTATTGGTCATCTTATTTAAAATATATTGCAAATTTTCTTAAAGAGAAGTAATCTCTAATTCTAGGTAATTTATTATTGACGGTCGGGAGCTTATCTTTTTTTTTAATTTCATTATGACATATAAAATGAGTGTAGTCAAATATTAAAGCAACGAGCGATAAAAATTTAAACGAACTCGTAGTTAAAGTGTTCTACAGCGGCTATAACCCATTTTATAGATCGTAACAGTAGTGCAATATCCATATATGCAGCTCTAATAGCAGCATTTAACATTTATTGTTGAACTATGTTAGTTAGCACGCGAGATATACGAATCTAACTACAACTTAATACAACCTGATTGGTATAATGTATATGTCTACGTACATATATCTTCAAAAAAATACCAAATACCTTCATCAGTACCTCCATCGCCATACCTTCATCGAATTTTTGTCGTATTCTTGACAGCAAACCCTTTCATTTGATATCCATATCATGGGGGTGCATTTCAAACAGACAGTCGGCCATCTTGGGGAGGCCGCCATATTGGATTTGTAATGACATTTCTTAGCTAGTCATGTATTGTCGTTTAAACTCAGAGCGTGTGCAAAATTTCATCCTAATCGAAAACCGGGAAGTGGGTCAAATTTAAGATTCCAAGATTTTCGTACATACATAGTTACAAGTGAACCTAACATTATAGCGTGTAAAAATGATTCGTCAAATGTGTTGTTAAAAAAGTCCTCTTATTATCCCCGTGGTTGCTAGTTAATGGACTATGTCCTATTCATAAGCGAGGAATACAATCGTGTGTGCATTTGAAAGGCAATTAAGTGGACGTGTGAACGTCAAACATGCATTGCCACTACCACATGTTATTGCTCTGAGACACGCAAGTACCTACAATATTAACTAGTGATTAACTGTTTCATAGAACAGCCATAATTGTATCCTATTACTATGAATTTTATGAAAATGGCTTTATGAAAGCTATATTTTTACCCGACTGCAAGAAGGCTTTTATGTTTTTCGCGAGTATCTTGTATGTAAGGTAATATTCTATATTACCTTATACCTTCCAAACCGTTGAACGGATTTATGTAATAAAGATATCATTAGATTTGTCTTAATAACCCAAGTTTTCTTAGATAAGTGAAGACTATGAGACGCTATAAACTCAAGGTAGGTTTTTTCTTTATATCAAACTAGCGGACGCCCGCGACTTCGTCCGCGTAAAAATCGATGTCATCTTTCATCCCCTATTTTACATTCTATTTTGCAAGTTTTATAACTTATACCTAATAAATAGTCCACTTATCATTTTACATTTACAAATGTACCTAGAAAAATTAAGGACTTTCCGTACAAACTTTCTACCCCTACCCTACCCCTAACCTAGGCATACACTCCCCTACCTTGCCCTACCCCACCCTACCCCTACCCTACCTTTACCCCTACCCTGCCCTTACACAACCCCTACCCTACCTGTACCCTACCCTACCCTACCCTATACCTTCCCTACCTTACCCCTACCCTTAGCAAAATCGGTCCAGCCTTATGAGCGTGGTGCGATGACAAAGGAAAATAGAGACTTCTATGCTAAAATGCTAAAATTCTTAGGATCTACTGGACTGATTTGAAAGATTGTTTTACCAATAGAAAGCTACGTTATTTGCAAGTGTCATAGGCTATGTTTGATTCCCATATTCACACAAGAACGGGAACTACGTAATTGAAAGCGCGGGGCGTCATTTAGCGGAATTTCTGCGTCTTTTAGAAATTTTGTATTATCTCCGAAACTATTTAACTAATTAACATACTATAAAGGGCAAATCTTATCTCCATAATATCCTTGTGATTATTAAATAATTTATTTTGATAAGGATTTAAGTTAAGTAGCACAAATAAGGACGCAAACCTAAGTATATAAAATTTATAATTTTTAAAACACAAAAGGTACTATATCTGCTAATATATAGAAGATAGATATATGGTGTCGCGGACTTTTTTGTAGAACTTTTAAAGATACATAAAGCCTCCATACATTAATTTCAATTTTACACAATAGTTAAGGCAGCGCATGCGAATAAGTCTGTTTAAGAGGATTTTCGGTCCGACCTGTATGACAAAAACTGTGTTAACTCGGCGAATATATATCATACTAATATAAAATATAGCCTAACAGCACTCCCCGATAATGTAGCATTCTATTGGTGAAAGAATTTTTGAAATCGGACCAGTAGTTCCGAAGATTACCCCATTTAAAAAATGTGACAAACTTACAAACTTTACCTCTTTATAATATTAGTATAGATACAAGGTATATCATGGCCATATTAAAAAAAAAACTCCAAACACCTACAATTAGAAAAACATTATTTATCGCTCTACGATAATTATTGACTTGTTATACCTAGTAAAAAGAAAAACGCAAGAGTTTTAATTTTGCATCAATAGAAAATATTCAGACCTATGCATGCAGGAGATATGTCAGTGCACCAGTTTATGCATAAGAACAAGAGCATTCTCTTCTTTTTCTTCGTCTCTTCTTTGACACCACAGGGAAAAGGTCAGGAATAAGACTTGCAGCTTTAAGTGCTTTCCAAAATGCGGTGATTGACTGCTATTCCTTCCTTGATTTTTCTTTCCTGAGCCTTTTCCGCACTTGGCGATAAAAGTTGGCTGTGGTGCGTAAGTCAGCTTGGTAATGGTCTCCGCTGGAGTCACTTCAGCCAGCCAAGCTCCAGAACCTCAGTAGGCTACTCAGGTCACCAAACACCTCCTGGAGTAACCAATGTATACTGCGCATTGTCCAAATAGTTCTCAATACTAATTCATACAAAAGAAAGTCTGGAGAAAATGTTTATTAGTCGCCTAACAAATATCATATTGACAAATCATCTCAAAGGGGAGTAAATATTTTTAGCTACTAAACAAAAAAAAATTGATTTCTTCATTATAGTTGAATGAATGAAATGAATGAAAATATACTTTATTGTACACCACACAGAAACATACGATACAGAAAAATAATGGAAAGAAAGAAAATGCACAATAGGCGGCCTTATCGCTAAAAAGCGATCTCTTCCAGGCAACCTAACGAAGAAACTAATAATAAAAATTATAAAGATATCGTTGTTAGATGCAGTGCTGAACAGTATTTATATCTGATTTTTTTTTAAAAATTAAATAAGTAATCTGGCTGGATTGGTTCTGTTCTATTTACATTAATTACACAAAATCTGTGCATATTTTGTAATTAATGTTCCGCTTTTAAAATAAATAATCATAATACTGTATTTTGCATTTTAAATACATTTGTATTTCGTATTGTTGCAAAGTCTATTTATTAAAGCAAATAATGTATTTGTTCAGTTCTAGTTATACGTATTGATACATTCAGACCTCAATATACAATCCGGTCACAACTCGCAGCCAATAAGATCGCTCGATCAATGTAATTAATTTCCCCAAAAACTTATTAGGCTGGTAGATTTATGTACTGGCATTCAATCAAGGTCAATATTAATTAGAAATAAATTGTAATGCAATATAGCAATTTATGTATTTTAGTAATTATTGTTTATGATCGTATTTTCCTTATTAGAGTTTTTTTATTCTTTACAAGTTAGCCCTTGACTACAATTACACCTGATGGTAAATGATGATGCAATTTAAGATGGAAGCGGGCAAACTTGTTAGGAGGAGGATGAAATCCATACTACTATCGGTTTCTACACGACATCGTACCGGAACGCTAAATCGATGGCGGTACGTCTTTGCCTGTGGGATGGTTACTAGCCACGTCCGAAGCCTCCCACCAGCTTCCTGGTCCAATTAAGAAAATCTCAATCAGCCCAGCCGGGGATCAAACCCAGGACCTTTCGTCTTGTAAATTCAACGCGTTTAAAATGTTACGTTAATAAATAAATTAATTAAACAAATAAAAAAATCCGACTGCATAAAGTATGAAAAACTGAAAAGAAAAAAGACAAGGTCAGTCCAGAAGTGTAGAAAGCAATTAGAAAACAGTCGGAACCTATTAAATAATGTAGAAGAAAATCATTCTATCCAATATCTAAGGTCCGACTAAAAGTCAAAAGTTTCAAATCAGTTTCATTTATCTAAGAACACTTGGGTTATTGAGACAAATCTAACGATATCCTAATAACGTAAATCCGTTCAGTGGTTTGGAAGATATAAGGTAATAAAGAATATTACATACATACATACTTACATACAAGATACGCGCGAAAAACATAACCCTTCTTGGAGTCGGGTAAAAAAAGACTAAAAAGAACGAAATAACATAATAATTCAGATAGAAATCGAGAAATCAAAAGGTACACAAGTGAACTGTGGTCTGCTGCCAAAATCAGTACCCTTCCTTTTAGCTTGGCGGAGTTATGTAAAAAATAAAGGAATCTATTTTTACGGGCAAAGCTAGTTCTCTATTCTGAGTGCAAAGCCTAAAATTAGTCTATAAACTAGTATTATAATAAAAGTACTTTAGTGTAAAAGCTGCAAGAATTAATAATATAGGTAAAATTGATGCTTAAGCACGTACAGTCGTACGCGAAAGTCAACAACATTGTGATTGCTGTGATGGAAAAACTAATTCGTTGTAAACATTTAATAATAACGTTCCAGTTATATGAGCCTTCCGAACCGGTGGTAGAGTCTTTACAAATAGTCAAATTTGACGTTTCAAAAGTGCTTCTAACGTGCCTACTTGATAATGAATTTTGAGTATAAATACCTGGAATATCGCGGATTTCAGTTTTCCTCCGTTATTTAAAGTGTAGTGGTATTGTACTGGCGGACCCAGACAAACTTCGCTTACAGAGTTATGAAAGTATACCTAACCATAGCAAGAAAGCCATCGGCGACAAACATAGTTCTTAGCCACTTAGAAGAAGAAGATATTTTTGTACTGAAGTAGCTGATTTGCAGATACTGCGCCGCATCGTCATTTCTTACTTTTAACGCCACGTCATAGAGTTTAGAGGTTTCATCATGTTAGCATTTTGTATGGTATATCAGAGATATCAAATATGCCGTTGCACGAGATGTCGTTTTACCTGTAGTAATGTTTTATAGAGCTAAATCTTCTGAGATTGTAAGGGAGCAATTTCTAGATCTACTGAAGGGATTTCGAAAATTCTTGTATCAATTGAAAGCCTGAGAAAAAGCCGAAAACGGTACGCGGCACAAGTATGTCTCTCTGACAAAAAGTTACATATATTTGTTTCTTTTGCCGTGGAGGCCCTTGGGCCATGGGGTTGCAGTGCCAAATAATTTCTCCGAATCATTTCACCGCGGCTAGTTGCCTCAAGTGGTGACAGAAGGGCTGGCTCATTTTTTGAGCAAAGGATCAGCCTGGCTGTTCAGCGCGGGAATGCAGCCAGTGTTTTTGCCACCACACCATTTAGGTTCCATAATGTATTATTTTTCATTGACTGAGTGAAATATTATATCTCGATATACTTTTTCTCGGTACTCTTAGGGGAATTAAAACTACGCAGATGAAACCGCGCGGCGTCTGCTAGTTAGTGATTGTACAAATAAGCAGTTAAAAAACTTCAAATTCTTGAACTAAACTATATATTTGAAACCAGAGCTTGTTATGTTTCTCCAGAGAGGTTGTTATAAAAATATACCTATTAGGCACGGGGTATAGTACTCGTAGCATCGCAGGTCAATGACCTGATACGTACCTCCTCGTAGTTCCACCCCCTTCACGTACTGTTGCAATGCGGCCTGTGAAGTTTTACGACCGGAACATTTGCTTACGATTTAAATTATGAATTATTGTAATTTAAGCACATTGTAGAACATTTTTTATTTATCTCTGGTTAAACTTTTATTGAGAAATATTTAACGGACGGAATTAAAAAGTAAATTTTTATATTTGAATTAATTATATAGATTTTAATTTATTACCTTAGTAACTAGGATAATCTTTAGTCAGTGGATATTATAATGTGGCTTTAAAAAATGATTATAGATATAATCTCGTAATATTATTTTTATTGTATCATTTCAAAAAATGTAGGGCTAATTTGGCTGTAATTTCAAATGAAAATTGTCTGAGTTTGAGCCCTAGATATAATCATTGGCTACTTTTTATCTAGAAAAATGCCATGGTTACGGCGGGGTTTGTGAAAAGCTAAATTTTAAATTTGTAGTAAAAATACAATGTGAAACTGTTTTTATGTCAGATGTAACAAGAAGCAAAAGATGAGAATACCGTGCGCTAGATTTAGATCATCCAAAGCTTTTCCAGGTAAAGTCTACACTCTACTCTTTATGGCCGAGGAACTTTACGTTTAACCACACCACACCAATTCATCATTATCAACTCACATTCGACTTACTGCTGAGTTCGAGTCTTCTCTCAGAATGTGAGGGGTTAGGCCAATAGTCCAACACATTGGCCCAATGCGAATTGGCAGACTTCACACACGCAGATAATTAAGAAAATTCTCTGGTGTGCAGGTTTCCTCACGATGTTTTCCCTTCACCGTTATGAGACACGTGATATTTAATTTCTTAAAATGCACACAACTAAAAAGTTGGAGGTGGACTGGATTCGAACCCATACCCTCCGGAATTGGAGGCAGAGGTCATATCCACTGGGCTATCAAGGCTCTCACCAATTGCTAACATTATATCAAGCTCAAGTCCGGTCGTGTATCATTTTTTGATGCCTCTGCTAAGTATCACTTTGTTGCTTTGGACGCTGGTGAATCGCCGAGACAGAAGACTCAGAGGCGAAAACTCACCCCCTCTGACAAAACTTCAAGCCTTGGTCATCGCAGAAAGGTTGCTAGTCTCTCGCTGGGGATATTTAAGATGAGAGTGAATAGGCATCTTCTAGGCAAGCACGTTGTACACTTCTACATTAGGCTTATTCTACATCTACACCATCAGATGAGGTCGTAGTCAAGCGCGAGCTTATACCTTATTACAAAAACCACAACTTTATGACTATAATAAAAATCCCGGTAGTCACATTCAGGAAAATAAAAAATTAGCAGACGCCCGCGACTTCGTCCACGTGGAATTTAGTTTTTCACAAATCCCTCGGGTACCATGGGTTTTTCGGGGATAAAAAGTAGACTATGTGATAATCCATGCTAGAATATACCTCAGCATTAAATTTCAGCTAATTCGGTTCAGTAGTCGAGGCGTGAAAGAGTAACAAACAATCATATCATCAAAATCAACAGTTTTCGCAAATCTCGGGAAACCAAGGATTTTTCGGGATAAAAAGATTAAAATCTATTTCCATACAAAATTTCAGCCAAATCGCTTCAGTAGTAGCGGCGGTAAAGAGTAACAAACATCCATACAAACTTTCGCGTTTATAATATTAGTAAGAAGTAGGATGATTTTGTATAAAAAAAAACATCAATGGAATATGGCGATTTCAAATTGCGAAATCAACTGACTGCAAATATTGATTTTCGCACCCGCAGAGCAATTAGAGTAGACATCTGAGTGCGAACATTCCTGAAAATATTGTCCTTTTTCCTAAAATTTTTCACTGTTGTGTTATTGAAGTGCTTCGTATATCTGATGTAGGTTTCACGTCTTAGTTGTTTATTGGCCATAAATGTCTGTTCTTTGACTTGCTACGCACTTTGGAGGTAAATACAATCGATCACCATCAATCTAAAGACGATCAGTGGCGAAATTCGTGCGTAGGTATATTGATAACCAAACGTTATCGAGGCTTTTACATTATTATAATATCATGGTAACCATCCTACTAATATTACAAACGCGAAAGTTTGTATGAATGTTTGTGTTTGTTATTCTTTAACGCTGCAACTACTGAACCGATTTGGCTGTAAAAAGAAGATAGATAATACCCTGGATTAACACATATGCTACTTGTCTTCCCGGAAAAATCAACGGCTCCCACAGGATTTGTGAAAAAATTAATTCCACGCGGACTAAGCCGCGAGCGTCCGCTAGTTACTCAATATGGAGTGTACGAAAATATTAAAGGTTGTTATTTTATGTGATTAGAATAATCTAATCATTAGATTATCACGAAATCAAACATCCTAAGCCCATCATCCTGCATTCGAGGAGCATGGTGAGTCTGAGCTCCATATGACCTCTCATTTAGGAAAGGAGGCGTCTCCTGTAGTGAGACGTTATGCGAATAATATGCTTTTAAATTAACAACATATAATGTGCTCACTGCAGAACACGAGTCTTCTCTTAGAATGACTTTTAAGTACAAGTACTGTAAATCTTCTTGTATATTCTTTTTATTTGTAGTTCTTATTCAAGATAAGATAAAAAAATAACAAGAATTAATTTTTTCAAGACTAGTGTGTTGGTTTTCTTAAAAGCTTTTGTGGCTCTTGCATGGACTTCCAAACAAAACGAGCCGCCAGCATCTAGCGGCTCCCCGCAACCCGCTTGATGTCCTCAGCTCACCTAGTGAGGTCGGCCAACACTGCGCTTTCCGGTGCGGGGTCGCTATTCCAGCACCTTGGGAACCCATTTATGTTCACTTAAATATTTGGTGTAGAACAATAAAAGTGTTAAATGGTCTAAGATCCGATATTAGAAATATATACCCTCATCGGTTATTTATTACTACTAAGAAATAAATGATAGATAATGTTCACAGTGACACATTGCAAATAGGTTGCCTAGTTAAATTAAATTGCGGCCAAATATATTTTTCATATAAAATCTAGGAAACCATGGACTAGATCAAAGGCAACCTAATACAGTTAAATTAAGCATAAAATAATCTTTCATTGACATATATTAAGCTTTCATTGAGCTTTTTGGGTATATTCTACTTACTAGAGTACGATTTTTTTAATAATTAAGAGGGAAGGAGATTCAATAAATTAAAAAAATAATTATTTAGTATTAAATGATAATTTTTCAGTTCAACCGCAAATTAACTAGTGCAATGTGTCAAAGTGAATATTTTCCATCATTTATTTCTTAACCCAATTAAACAAAAGATGAGGGTATATATTTCCTCTGCCGGATCTTGTACTAAAAGTTTTTTCGGATATTTTCACTGGAATTTATAAATAGTTGAGCTAATAATACGTTGGGAACAGGTCGGTATAGGTTAACCTTCTAGTTATATTTATGTACGTGACCTATACGAAATCATTTAATATAATAGAAAGTTGAATATTAGCGTTATCCTTTATATGTGTATGTAAATACTAACCGATCCGTCAAACAAGTTAGGAACTGCGTCACTAACAGTTATTAGTAGATACGAGATCCGACCTAAGAAATATATGAGTACCCTCATCTGTTATATATTTGAGATAAGAAATAAATTATAGAAAAAGTTCACATTGACACATTGCAAATAGGTTGCCTAGTAAAATTGCGGCTGGATGTAATTAAATGGTTTATTTTTATTAAATTTTTTCAATTAATTTCCCTCATTGGTTAATTTATAAAATCGTTCACTATTTAAAAGCCAACATAATTGAAAACGTAAAGGTTGTCTGCTTTCACACTGCAACTGTGAGGTTTCCAGATATAAACAGTTGATTATTGTTATTTAAATACCCTCATCAGGTATTTAGTCGTCTAATATGTCAAATGAAAGTTTATTTTTTACTTTATTCAACTGTGTTAAGTTACCTTTGATCTAGTTCATCTATTATTTATTTCTTATCACTAATAAATACCAGATGAGGGTATATATTTGTGATGCCGGATATTAGACAATATAACTGTAGGTATGCCTATTTCTTTTTACGAGATATCTCATGGCTCGCATCTTAGTTCTACTGGACTCTGGACAGCTTAAAAAAAGTCATTAATCCAATAAACCTAATTAAAGACAATATAGGTACTTGTTGACCACGCATTTGCAGCTAACGAGGGAATAATCCCCAACATAACGAGCGGACCATCTTATCATGGCATTGTTAGCGTGCCTCCATAATGGCGCCCATTCCAGCCAGGCGCGACCGGGAATTAGTGTCAATGCAATTTGTGATCTGAAAAAGCAATGCCATGCTATAGATATTCTTTTTTGGGAAGACGGATTGC
Organism: Bicyclus anynana; assembly: GCF_947172395.1. Lineage (NCBI taxonomy): Eukaryota > Metazoa > Arthropoda > Insecta > Lepidoptera > Nymphalidae > Bicyclus > Bicyclus anynana. The sequence goes on from NC_069089.1 coordinate 13,292,564, forward strand.
TTTTAAATGTAGTAGTAAAGCAAAAGAATTAACGCGAGTGTGTAAGAAGATACCAAAAGGTATACCAGTACAGCATTAAGAAACACATAGTTGAAGTGAGCCTGGACTTCGGCCGGCCGGCCGGCCTGCTGCCGTGGCTTCGACTGGGCATTTTACTTAAGTACATAAAATGCGCGGCCTCCCACCGCGTGCGCAACTGCCCTCCAGCCGTGACTTCACCTGCCCAGGCTTTGGCGGTTTATTTTACCTAAGTAAATATGCGTGGCCTTCGGCCGCGCGCGTACCGATCCTCCGTACGTGATTTCGCTTGCCTGATCTACGGTCGAGGATATAACCTATGACGCGGTCTATGCATTCAGCTCGATCGGTCTGTTTTAACATTTAGATTGCCCCCATAATAATACTACTATACATACTAGTAAATATATGCTTCTAAATAGACAACACAACACAACTTATGTAAAATGGAAATGTTACCAAAAAACTCATCGGTAAGCCGGAAGCCAGTAATATATTAAACAATTCTATTGATGAATAAGTAAGGATGCCTAAGAACTTATTGTAAATACCATTGTTATCAAATAATCATATCACACTATCACATTATTACATCACACTAATATTATAAAGGCGAAAGTTTGTGTGTAAGTGTGTATGAGTTTGTTTGTTCTTCCTTTACGCTGCGGCTAGTGATTTGGCTAAAATTTGGAATGGATAGATACTTTTCATCCCGGAAAATCCATGGTTCCCGCAGTAATATAATAAATCTGATTTGATTGAAATTATACCTATTTGCCTATCTATGGAATTTTCTTTGCCTTATTTAATTAATTAAATGTGGAACGTTTTGGGACAGTTGATTGATCGTCTGTCCGACTAAAATTCATTAATTAAATTTCCATTTAAAAACTCATAAATTAATATTCAAGTTAAATTGGATTAATGTAAAAGTTATTAAAATACTTTTAATTGAAGAACGTACAGTGAACTTATGATTTTGTAGTGCGAATAATAGGTATAGCTACTGAAAAAAGGGTTAGTGAATGTAGAATTTTGAACGTTTCAACAGTCTGTTGAAATTTTTCACACAGCAATCATTATTTACGTAAAATTTAATTAAGTACATTCGATAGTTCAAACTTCCTGCTTGTTATTACGCGGGGTGTTAATTAAAACTTTCTTACAACTATCACGTTTCACTTTCATGTTTCAGCGGCGACACCGAGATCATAAAACAGTAACCCAAACAATTGAAAGAGAAATAATAATCGTCAAAAAGTTGTATCAACTATCAACTTTTGTTGATAAATAAATAAAATCGAAACTGTCGAAACAGTTTAACGTCCCCCTTCATCTTGAAGAGGGTTTTTGTCACTGTAATTGTAGATGGCCGGGTTAGAAAACAATAAACGAAGGCACGAGTGTAATTCGGGAAAGTGGGGCGGGATATCGAGCGAGGCGCGTGTCTACGGTCGGTGCCCCCGGAAACCTGCATTTACTATAATATTACTATTTGTACTAATTAAATGTGTTTTTATTTACCTAAAAACTATAAAAATTTAATTCAAAATTAATTTATTTCAAGTATGTTTACTTTACAAGCTTTTAAAACGTCAAGGTTAACTATTATTGTAAATAATACTAAACTCTAACTAACTAAACTAAACGGTTCGGAGGGCAGGTTTTGCTGAGAATAGCTGGCAAGAAACTCAACAGTTGTTCTTATAAGAAACTATACCTCGTAATTTACAATGTTATTATCATTACAATTTCTTAGGGTTTATTTAAACGAGCGGCAACTGTACCGACGACCGTAGTCGACTGCAGTCGTTTTCGGAATAGGTTTTCTGTTCTGTTGGTTATTTTATATAAAATTTTAACTATGCATGTCCAATGCAATGCGACATTGTTAAAAATAATAATATTTTGTTTTGTTTTAACGACTAGTAGACGCTTGCTCTTCCGTTCGTATGAATTCATTCTATTTTTCCGAGCAACTTTTTTCTCACCTCTGCTCTTGTCTGCTATTGTTGAAAATAAACCTAAGTAAATGTTGCTCCAGACTTTGCTTAATCTATGTTATCTTATACTCTTGTTTCGCTTATACTCATTTATCGACACTAATGCTTAAATTCTAAATTTAAAAAATATACATAATATACATGTAATAAAAAAAATCTAATATTCCCGTCAGTTCTGTATCTTTTTTATTATTAGATACCTCTGTTTATATTTCTAACATACAGACTTATTTTTTACCCGACTGCAAGAAGGGTTATGTTTTTCACGCGTATTTTATATGCCGCTGATCGGATATACGTAATCAACTGTGACTGTGAGACGCTATAGAATCTAGGTAAAAAGGAAATCATGTTCATAGATCAATATATACGAGAACAATCCTGGTTTGATATATTGAAAACAAAAAACTCGAAAGTACTATATCGGCGTGAGCTTAGCTGTGATTTCTATTTGACGGTAGAAGATTACCGTAAACGTAACTCGGCACGCAACAGGGTATTAGAGTTTTGTTGTTTACGCAATTTTTGTTTCGCAACTTTTCTTTTGGGACCGGTGAGGAGGCTTCTGTGCCTTTGTTCTTGTAGAAATTATTACCCATCCATGTACTTATTGCTTCTGCTACTGTCTTATTTGTTCAGTGGTTAGGCTGTGTGGTTTCGGATCATGAGGCTTTGGTTTCCAATCCTGGGTCGTGCTGTGATATTGAGCTTCTGCCACGTTACACATATGGTCGTTAACATTAACATCTGATAGTAATAAAAATAGAAGTAAACATTAATCAATCAATTAATCAACATTTTATTTGAAAACATGTGGTGAGGTTGACAATACTCCCTTGATGGCGTCAGCCCACCTGTTGGGGGGACCAACACAAAACACATGAAATGGAATTATTAAATATCGTTTAAAACTATTACATAAAAATATAAAAAAAGGAACAAAGCGAAGCCTGGAAACAAAGTTTACTATTCAACATAGAAACACATAGAAGTCCTATAAAATCTAGAGTGGATCCGATTGTGAGGAACTTTGCTGAACTTTGCACATTCCTATGTTATAATAGAAAAGTTATACAATTACAAGTTACTATTTGTCGTAGTTAGAAACATAGAATGTAAATCGTTTAACGTTAAAGGAAATATTCGTATTTCTTTATTAAGAAGATTAGCAGACGCCCCGCGGTTTTACCCGATAATACGAGGATATAATATAGCCTATGTAAATCACAATTCACGAGCAACGTTCTATTAGTAAAAGAATTTTCAAAATCGGTTTAGTAGATCCAGACCTTTATTTTTATTTTTTTTTCTTTACAAGGGTAGTCCTTGATTACAATCTCACCTGATGGTAAATGGCGGGCTAACTTGTTAGGAAGAGGACGAAATCCACAGTTCCGTTTCTACACGACATCGTACCGGAATGTTAAATCGCTTGGCGGTACGTCTTTGGTAGGGTGGTAACTAGCCACGGCTGAAGCCTCCCACCAGAGAGACCTGGACCAATTAAGAGAACCTCAATCGGTCCATCCAGGATCGAACCCAGGACCTCCGTCTTGTAAATCCACCGCGCATAGCACTGCGCCACGGACGCTGTGAAAATTTAAATTTTATCAAAATTATAATATTAGTATACCTAGATGTATCTTGTGTGTATGACAGTATGAGTTTCGAGTTCGCTATCTCTCTCTGTCTATAGTATCATAGATAGAGAGAGATAAAAACGAATCTCGAAACTCACACACGTCTTTTACTTCTGAGGCTGTCAAAATGTGGAATAATTTGCCGTCTTTTGTCCGTGCCAGTCTCAGAATACAGAAAACCACCAGAAGCCACGTTTAGATGTCATTCTATAGTGCGCAGTGTGTCCAAAAATTGTACACAACAGCCTGCACTCGTCGCAATTCTCACCCGCGTAATGTTGCTAGTACATGAGGCTGTTAAATTTTTCCCTATTTTGTGGTAAAAATTTATAATGTTAAAAGGAAAACAATAAGTGTACAGTTCATCACATTAAATGTTAACTTGTATGGTAAATAATAAAAACAGTGGGACCGGTTTTCTAGTGATTGCTAAGAGTCAGCAAGAAAATGAACTCTAAAAAATTTAAGACAAGGACAAATAAATAATAGATATAATAAGACGGTTATTATAAAACTTATCAACTAACAAACTAAAGAAATACATATTTACAATAATAATTTTATATATTCCATATAATTATATCATATTATTATTATAAATATGTATTTCAATCGTGTGCACAGTTATTATTATCTCGTCTTATTTCTCTAATTTTTATGTCTCTTAAAATTCAAGTATAAATAAGGCCATTGAATTGGTTTAATATCTTTTAAGAATGTGTTTTGAAGATAAAAATATTTTATTTAATCCTCTTGCTCAAACAAACAAGCAAACAAGTAGGTACACAAACAAACAAAAGACCAAACAAGCACACGAAAACAAACAAATGTGCAAACAAACACAAACAGACAAGAACGAACGAAGTTATTATAATATAGCACGCCATTGTTATTTGTAAAATTTTAAAGCTTTAAGATTATTTTACACTTTCTTTATCTGCGCTGATTACCACAATTTTATTTCAACTTAATTGCCGGAACCTATGCCTACCTATTTAGTTGATTAATATTTTACATAAATAATAAATCCTTGAATTGAAATTAAAAGTAGGGAAAATCAAAACAATTACATTGGCAACACTTACAAAATGAAGTCATCGGTTTCTATGACAACTAAATTCACGTAAAAATTATTCATTATTTTAACATAAGAATATTTATTTGTGCTACTTACACGTGAAATGTGATCCTATTCAGTTTCTTTTTTCTACCAACGGCATTTTTACACGAAGGAATAGCACAAGACGGCTTAATTTAATTAAATTTGTCACCTGTATAGCACGTCAAACAACACGACAAACACAGAGTGAGTAATCGTAAAATGTGTAGTTTAAATGGCTTCACTTCTTTGCGCTATCACTCCTTCTGGTGGTTTTCTGTATTCTGAGGTGCCAGTAATTCACTTGCCATTTTTAAGTTTCGTTTGAAACGACATTATTTGTCGTTAAATTAAAATTTCATTATTTCATAAAATTTCATATATATATATATATATATATGAAATTTTATGAAATATAATATATATAATTTTAATTTAACGACAAATAATGTCGTTTCAAACGAAACTTAAAAATGGCAAGTGAATTACTGGCACCTCAGATATATATATGATGGCAGTTGTAATATATTATGTAATACATATGTAAATTTTAATATTATATTTACGTATACATTATATTATATTTATATATATATATTTTTTTAATTATTTATATATATAATTACATATAATGTATTGCACCTTCCCGCTCTTTCTTCGCAAGTTCTCTCGTTAGGGGTTGCCTGGTAGAGATTACTTATAGTAATAAGGCCGCCTTTGCATGCTAAGTTTAATTTATGTTTTCTAATGTTTCAATTTATAATTGTATTTTTGTGTGCAATAAAGTATTTCTTCTTCTTCTTCTTCTCACACAGTCGAGTTATAAAACATCATTACAGTATATGTAGCACTATCGTAGTGACCACCAAGGAATCCAAGGGGAAATGACTTGCTAACCGCAAATACAACTTCAGTACCGCAAATTAAAATACAGATAAATACCCAATATACATTATATTACATATGGATCGTATACAGTGAAGTATGGTATGGTAAGCATGAGATATCAAGCAAGACATACCTTATTTTAAGAATTAGGTAAGTACTCCTTGGAGTATAATAAATTACCGGACGCCCGCGACTTCGTCCACGTGGAATTCAGTTTTTCACAAATCCCGCGGAAACCATGGATTTTTCTGTCCAATCTCCAATTTAATACCTATATTATTTTTATATTATTCATTGAAACATATATCGGAATAGCAAATAGAAGTATTTTATAGATACTCCATTGTTCGACAGAATTTTACGTTTTGTACAGCATTTCAGCGTATTTTATCCAATGCACGAGTATTTGCTTTGTGAACGCTTGTACTTTTGTAAATTAATGAAACGTTAGTGATAATATAAATCAATAAAACATTTGAGAAGGATTGTTTATGCAAAATCAAATATGTTATTATGATTTTGCAGTTCACATCAATATTTGCAATGCTCGAATGAATCTGTGTCAGTGGTTAATAACTGATTCGCACTGAGTAAGCTTTTCACGGTATTAAATTAAAATTATATTATAATAAAATCCAATGATTATTATACTATAGATATGTTACGTGCCTGCAAAATCGCCGCAAAAAATGATCCTAATTTAGCGACTCATGCACAATTTTGTATTTACTTACATATTATATTTATGTATATGTAGTTTTGCACTTCCTAAATATACAACTCGACATTGTAGACAATATTTAGGTATTATGTGTTTCAATCACATTCGTTGTTTAATAAGCGACTAATTGAAATTAAGACAAATTACACATTTGACTGCCTTAGTTTAGTAAGTACAAAATATCATTGATAATCTATACTAATATTATAAAGAGGAAAGATTTGATTGTTTGCATTGACTCTGAAACTACTGAACCGATTTGAAAAATTCTTTCACTGTTAGGAAGCTACACTATCTAAAGCGGTAGTAATTCCCCGAAAGTGCTTTACTAGATCTACTACAACGAAATCTTTCCTTAGAAAGAATTTTAAAAGACTTAAATTTTATCTAACGAATAGCTTATAGTAGACATTTAAAACATTTAAAGTGGGCCCCTAGAATCAGATACGTTTGTTGGTATTCCTCAGGGCTCTATTTTAGGTCCTTTGCTATTCTTGATTTACATAAACAATATTGGTATTGTGAGGCTAAGCGGAGCAATGTATGCGGATTATATGTGTTTATTCTATATAGTCGGTTCAATATACGAAATTATATCAAATAAACAAAGCTGTCTTGAGACTTTTAATGTTTGATTTCAATTAATTTTAATACTTAAAGTTAATTTTAACAACGGCTCTTTGAAACCTGCCGCTCAGGATATGGCAAGGCAAAAAAATATATGTCGATTCTTTTTCTATAATCGCTAACATTTCGGAAATTATAAAAGTACTTGGGAAAGAAATTCGTTATCGATACTTGATTAACCTATCCATCGGATATGCTGTTCACGTCAAATATCTCAAAAGGATAACGATCCAAACTTCATAGTGGCTTACTTGATTAACCTATGCTATAAGCATAAACTGACTAACGCATAAGCTTTGATAAAGTAACGGAGATCTGGTTATTACAGGCTTTTAGATCATTGGAAACACGTGTAAACGCTGTAATCGAAAAGTTGCACAAGAGCTTTGAATGCGAGGCATAGATAGTCAGCATTTCTGTTGTCTATACTTCCCATAATACAAGAATAATAAAATCGCACGAAAATGTTTATCAAATAATCTTTTATATTTGTAAAGAAATTGCCGGAATATTATTTTTTTCAAAACTAGTCAAGATTTTTACACACCGTGTTCGTATTCAGGCATATCACATAAGTTTTATACTCAGTAACTTCTGAATAAAATTAAGCTCTTACGAATCAAAAAGAAAAGCTGGAGAGAAAGTTACGGATTGGTATATTTAGAAAGTATTAAATAAATTAATATTTAGTAGCTACTAAATGTTTCATAAAGAATTTTAGCTTTATAGCCTTTAATGGTTCAGGGATTGGACCATCTCACGGGTTGGGTTGGATTCCAATCCGTGGGATTATTGTTCGTTAATATTACAAGTAAGTAGTAACATTACTAGTAGCTAAGCAACACGGGATTATTGGTCTTAGTAAATAGATCTTTGTCTTAAAACTGTTCCATAAGAAGAATTTGTAAGTTTTTATCATTAAAGAGTATCTAGATCAGTATTGAACAAACTTTGGAAGCATTTATTACTTTTTTCGCAGCTTCTATTTTAATATTTGCCTTATGTGTTCAAAATTTGACCAATATTCACATTTATCTCGAATTAGTTGAAATTACTGTGTTAGGAGGGGGTTCCAATAGTCCCTTTACTGAAAAACTTCTAACGCTTCAGTAGAAACAAGAGTGTAAAAATTTTTCATCGTTGTTGCTTGTTTACAATGTTTACAAAGAGATTTGCTTCCATAATTGAAATGCGCTCGGAACATTATTATTCTATTTAAATTTAATTAGCAGGCACTAAAAATAGCACCCAGCACGTAAACACAATAATATAAGATAGAAAACCGATATTGTTATTGGATGAGTGAGTAATTTATCTCAATTGACGACCTATACAATTCTTAGAAACAAGACCGGAGGAGCCCCTTATGATATACGTGCCTATATACGCATAGTGCATACGAATTTGACAGATTGAGGGAGTGGTATTTAATTGAGAAAGTCAGCAAATGACCCAATGACCTCAATAACCCAGGTTGCCATACGTTTACTATCATTAATCGTTAATTTAGCAAATCAGTGATTAGTCGGCCACACAAAATACATAGGTACGTGAGATCGTAATTGTTGTTTGCGTACTATGTACGAGTATTACAATATGAAGTCTCAATAGCTCCACGATACAGAGCCCGGACTAAACATCGATAGATCATGGATTCGATGGACTATTTTTATCACAGTTTTTCCGACTAATTAATTTTAAGGGACTGCGAATATTCATTTAAAAAATAAAATAATCACTAGTTAAAAAATAACAAAGCTTAGCAGTACATAGTTTCAATCGTACTCGTAGATACACTTCCTTTGAAAGAATTTAATAACAATCTAAAGAATTAGGTCGTCTAGTTTTGACCGTTGAAAACCCAATTATAGTGATTATAATGACTTTGATACGTGCCACGGCCACGATTGAAACAGATAAATCTTTCAGATAAAGTGACTTTAATAAATCTTTTCACCCCAATCTTTTCAGAATTTAGGTCTGTGTCCATTCGGCTTGGGCAAGATCATTAGGAAAATGTGTTGGCAGGCGCAAAGGCGTTAAATTCATTAGCTTGGAAACAACGAAAAAATTAACACGTAATATAGGTACTCATATTTAGTGACGTGCACAAGGTTGTTAGCCAGGGTAGGTACTATGCACTGTACGTACAAAGGAGACCGACCATTTCTCATACAAACTGCAAGCTACATGCATGCCCTGCGTAATGCACTGTTTTTATAGGCAAAGGTCTCCACTTACCATAAGGTAGGCCACCTTATGGTAAGGCGAAAGGTCGCTCAACACAACATCTCGAAAACTTGACGTACAAAGTTGAAATTTGGCAGGGAGATAGTTCATAGGTAGTAGACGTCCAGAACGGATTTTGGGAGAGGAACAAATTAGGGAGGTCTAAGGGCGGACGAAGTCGCGGGCCGCGTGTAATTAATACGTATAATGTACTCGTATAGTCACGGAATTAATAAAGCGTTACATACAAAAAACTTATGCTAGCCATCCACCATCCAAGAAGTGCCTGCAGCGCAAACGGCAGGACATCCGATAAAACTGATCGTGTGTTTGTCGCGATGTGCATGATATCATGATATCATCAGACCAACACACGATCAATTTTATCGGATGTCCTGAAGTTAGCACATGGACTCATTGGACGGTGAGTGGTTAGCTAAACTATTATTATAAATCTGCTAGCTTTATCGTTTTCTATGTTCTGTGCATATAATCATACTTACTGTAATAGGTTTCTCATTATAGCTTCGCCCCTTGTTCTTATGATGAACTTTCGAGTATGAGGAAGTTTGGACACTTGGTGACACATTAATGTTAAGGTGAACTAGACTTAATCCTTTCAATATTAGAGTCATATTTTCTGTACTATCGATTTTTACTTCAGGTACTCATAGTGGAACAAGTATTCGTGCCGCCAGGAGTAATTGATGTAAAAGTGCAGGCAAACTTGAGCTGTAGAGCTACACTTTTAAGTCCATTTTACGTTGTCTTTACAGCGTACGGTTGTGAAACTCGTGAACGATTTTTCGATTGCAACCACGCAAGTATTCGTACTATACTTTGTTCTTGGTAGGACGTTGACTAGCTACATCGGAAGTAGGTTTCGAGGATAAAAACGTTACGAAGAAGAGTTTCGTAATTTTGTTAATTACTGTAACCCGTTAATTAAATTAACGGAGTTCTATTACTATTATCAGACTAACATCTCTTTAATATTATTTATTGGAAGAGTAACTGAGTTTGTCTATTTATTACTAAATTATTTTGCTCACTCGGCTAAACAATTTTTTAATTAATTTTGGCACTGTTAATTAGGGACATAATTTTCACACAAAAATAAATTGGTTTCTAGTTTTTACAAAGTAACAAATTGACTTCTTAAGTAAAGACACAGTAATATAAATTGTATTTAAGCTTCTGTTATCCAAAAAAAAACAAATTATAGCACAAAATGTGGGCATTATTTAGTGCTAGATAAACAGAGGTGTTTGCGTTATAATAACGCTCAGAGTTTATGTCGAGTGACGTTTTTAATGGGGGTCCTGCGCGGTGCGCCCCACGGGATAATTTTATCAAAGTAATGGAGTTTTAGCTAACGATGTTACACCGATCAATATCGTCCAGGGAAGGTGTAGATATATTAACTAGTTTCGATTAACTTAACAGACGCTCTTGCAGGATTAAAAATCTTTAGATTTTTAACTTTTTATCAATTGAGAATAATTTGTTAAAAGTTACGGTATTTTTTATTTGTTGGCCCAATTTACATGTAACACATATTTTTCTGTCTAGCCGCAGTATTATTGCAGTTCAATGGAAGGACCGATTTGGTTGCGGTAATTTTTGTTGGGGTAGTTTTCCAACAATGATTCGGCTATTTACAAGATATGGGTGATAATGAGGGAGATCAGTGGAATATTTTCGAATATACCTGATGTCATAAAATGACGATGATTATTTAGTCTCCTATAAACTTTAGTAAAAGATACGTGGAATTTAAACAAATTGTCGAAGATATGGCAGGTGATAATTTTAATAATTTATTTTTAGCTATTTATATTAGCTATTCAGTATGCCTAGCATGCGGCCAACGACTTATTATCTTGTGAAGAGAAATTAAGCTATGTCGAACAGTGGCGACGAAGTTGTCCCAGTCCCATCTTGTTCGTTCACACGCTATGATAGTTATAGCGATATTTCTGATTGCTTTTCTATTGGTTGATATTTGTATATTTCACGAGATATGTCGTTGGTCGCTTGTTAGGTCTACTGTTCGGGGTGTTTCGTTATTTTGAATTAGGTGTCTACTTGTAGAATACAGATGTAATAAAATAGATATGATAAAAAAATACTCGAGTGCATAAGATTTACATTCCATTTAATATATTGGTTTGACCTTAAAAAACTCAACGTTCAAGTATTACTAGTGTTAAATCCAAGTAATTTTATTGCGCAAGTAATATTAAGTGGGTACTAGATAGTATGTTAAGCAACTTATGCAACGTTTTTACTATCTTTTTTCCAGGTTCGAGAGCGCGTCGGAACCAGTAATACGACCTCTGCGCGCTACAAGTGACATTTGTAATTGCACTTTAAAATAGTTTAAATTTAATTTTCAATCAGTGGAGAGTTCTTACACTGGTTTATTATTGGGTTTAAAGTTATTTTAAAAGTGTGGTAACTAATTATTTTCGTTTAAAGTGTGACTAAGTTCATAGGGACTCTATGTCCTTGCGATAACGTAAATAAGTGTTAAGTCAAACTTCGTATCAATAAAAGTGCAAATGTAATTTAATAGTGTGTTAACTAATATAACAGTTTGTTTAAAGTGTGACAAAGTGTTAGCCTACAGTTATTACGATATCTTTTGGTTAATTAGTGAAAACTTTACTGTTTACCTTTTTCCTTCGACTAATAGGCCTCCAAGTAAAAAGTGAATAGACAAAAGACGTATCGTAGTTAGGCTATTCGCTTAAAATCAGGCGTGATTGCATCTAACCGCTAGCCTATTTAAATAGTGGATATTCAGTGAGATAGGAAAGTATTGTGCTACAGTGATGTCGACGTGTGTGCTTGAGGAGGGTCGTGATGAAGGCGGCGGCTGCGGGGTCGACTCCAGCGAGGACGAGGTGGTGGAGCGACCCCGCAGGGAGGTGCTGCTGAGTGCGCGCGGCCGGAGGGCGTGCTCCGAGCAGGGGCCGCACCAGGCACATTATTTACGTAAGTCTGCATCTGTTCTTACAACGACTTTTTGAATCATACATTTTTTTTATTCTTTACAAGATAGCCCTTAACTACAATCTCACCTGATGGTAAGTGACGGTACAGTCTAAGATGGAAGCGGGCAAACTTGTTAGGAGGAGGATGAAACTCCACACCCCTTTCGGTTTCTGACATCGTACCGGAACGCTAAATCGCTTGGCGGTACGTCTTTGCCGGTAGGATGGTAACTAGCCACGGCCGAAGCCTCCCACCAACTGCCCAGCCGGGGATCGAACCCAGAACCTCCGTCTTGTAAATCCACCGCGCATACCACTGCGCCACGGAGGCCGTAAAAAAACTGAGAAAAAAATCCTGGACAACTTTACTTACAATACGCAGCTAACCTATACTATTAAGCTTGTAGCCAGCACCACGGAAAATACAATCACTTACCATCAGGTGAGATTGTATTCAAGGACTGTAAATAATAAAAACAAGCTCCTAATTTAACATGGTATTGCTTTTAAAGTAAGTTGTATTATTACTAAGTATATGGCATCTATTTTACTTACGCTGCACTCTGCTGCTGCAAACAGCAAGCTCCTTACGTGAGTCAGTGATTATTTTTTAGAAGAATATTTGCCATATCTTTTTAAACTATGCCGATATTCCCATTCTGATCCAACTAGTCTGAAAATACTATGCTAGGAGTGGGCACGAATATATCTCAGCGGGTGGGGATCGAACCACGACCTCTCGGTGATGAGTTCTGTCCTTTACCGTGGAGCTATTGCTGGCTCATTTTAATAGCCCACTACAGAGCCAGGTTTTCTTCTGTATGGGAGAGGTTAATCAGAGCTTAGACACAGTTGAGAAAATAGTGTCCCCGTGCCTCAGAGGGCATTTTAAGACGTCTAACCCAGTAATTATCATTAATATCTAATCTAAGTTCCATATCTTCTCTCCTATGGCCTTGTAGTCAAGTCAAGTCTAGCGGGCGCCCGCGACTTCGACCGACTTCGAGGTCTAAGGCCCTATTGCAAAATCCATTTTTAGTGGACATCTACTAACTATAAAGTACCTCCCTGCCAAATTTCATCTCTGATCTTTCTTTACGTCATGCGGTTTTCGAGATTTCATTATGAGTGTCCTTTCGCATTTATTATACTACGATATCATTATGCTATTTACACATCTTGGTCATTATACTTTTTGATATACTGAATACTGGATACTGGACAAGGTTCTACGCAGACACTGCCTACCCAAATGTTCTCGACGGTCTATCTCTAAAGTAAATGAAAGGAGATGGTCCAAAATTGTATGGAGCCCAGGATCAGTCATTGTACCCTGGCGGAAATAAAATATATATTTTTTTTAACTACTTTTGATAATACAAATCAACGAATTTACTTTAATTCTTTCGAAATAATATTAATTTTCTCCCAAGAAATGCAACAATAAGATGGTAATAATGGCGGATTGATGACGTTTTCAATGCAGTAGTCGATTTGAAGTTTGCTGTAAATTGTCAATTGGGTATTTAATTTTATTTATTTCTTTTTATTTAGTTAGATTTATTCACTTATTAACCGATTTTTTTTTATATTAATGATACGGGGTACAAAAGTGGACCTGAAAGAAACATCTCTTTTCCAATAATGGTATAAGTATAATGGAATCACTTATCACCACGTAACCACCACCACCACAACTTATAACCAATCTTTTTAAGTGCCATATTTTTGTTTCTGTACATAGGTGTTAAGAATTATTTGTAAGTATAAAACGTGGAAAGCACTTATCAAAAGTATAAAGTTAGTGAACATAAATCTAAACATTCCAAAGGTATAAATGGAAGGCAGGTGTTGTTTGTTAAAAAAAAAAAACAAATATAAAACAAAGAGAGTACGCCGGTTTAAACAATGTGCCTATTTATTATACAGTATTTCTGTCAGTCATGGCGCTATTCCTTTTACAAGGAAGTTAATGAATTGTAAAAATTTGATGCCAGAGCCTGTAGGCATGTGGCACGTCATTTCTCTTTCTACAAACGCTAACGCTTTAAGAATTGAAAAATGCATGGGTTCGAAGCCGGTCCGGGGCATGCACCTCCAACTTTTCAGTTGTGTGCATTTTAGGAAATTTATATATCACGTGTCTCAAACGGTGAAGGAAAAACATCGTTAGGAAACCTGCATACCTGAGAATTTTATTAATTCTGCGTGTGTGAAGTCTGCAATCCGCATTGGTCTAGCCCCTTTCACCCTGAGAGGAGACTCGAGCTCAGCAGTGAACCGAGTATGAGTTGAAAATGATGATGATGATGGAAATTCACTATCGTGGGGCAGACGTCACTACATTCCCAGGTCACGTGATCAAGATGTTGATCGGATCTGTCATTCCCATATATTTTGTTAGTTTTCGAAGCGTTAACGTTTGTAGAAAGAGAATTGACGAGCCACATGGTTAAGGCCCCAGTTCTTGCTTCTAAGTAATAGTTCCACATGGATATATTTTTTCCGCAAAGTTGATCAACTGTCTCGTTGATACTGTGCATATTTTTTCCGTATTCAATATAAACTTGATAATTGTCTCATTAGTACCTACTATGCTTAGCCTATTCGGTATCAGATTTTAAAGCTCGGAGTTCGAGTCCTGAGTCTCGCTATGAAATACTAGGCGACGCCGCGCGGTTTCACCCGCGTGGTTCCCGTTCCCGTAGGAATATGGGGATAATATATAGCCTATAGCCTTCGTCAATAAATGGGCTATCTAACACTGAAAGAATTTTTCAAATCGGACCAGTAGTTTCTGAGATTAGCGCGTTCAATCAAACAAACAAACTCTTCAGCTTTATAATTTTAGTATAGATAGAGTTTTACTTTCTATTTTTAGTAGCAACTTGGAGCTGGTAAGTTGGTGGTGTCATACGTCTATTCATTCATTCATTTTAATTAATATAATAATGATTGTTACAAAGACTAATATTGTTACTAATATTGCCAACCCTCATTGGAGCAGTGTGGTGAGTCTAAGCAACCCTATAGAGAGAAAGACGCCTTGTAGGTTTTTAAAAATAGGCTGATGAAGAAAACCTAATTGCGGAAACAAAAAAAAAAAATCAAGTTCATTTCAATAATATACAATAAATACCATAGTAGAATAAGTTACCATCTGTAAAATTACTTCTGTGTAATAATATAATTAATAGTAATGTACCTACATGTATTATCATAAGTGCTTGCAACAAACGGGCGCTTAGCAGTGGTAGGTTGGTACCTACATGTCTTAAGGTAATAATAGTTTATTACTTTGTAAATTATGTCCTAATTGTTTTTCCTGCCATTATTCTAAATGTTTATAAAGGTGTGTAAGCCTGTACAAACAAATGACAATAGCATGTTAGCAATAAGAAATATTTATAAGTCTATTGTTCTAACAACACTGTTATAATATATTATATAATAAAGACATTTAAAAATCAAAAAAATCAAATCAATTGCGGATTGCGCAAATATTTTTATCCCAGTAATTCGGTTCCTAGCAAACAATTGTGCAGAAAAAAAATAGTAGGCCACTTCCTTATAAATCTGTCTAAAGACAAGGCAATTTGATAGACAGGTGCTTTTTCACCACTTAAGAAATACGAAGTAAAAAGGTCTGTACAATAATCGCTAAGTGCGCATTTCTAAAAAGGACACGACTTATTTTCAGGCCTCATATTTTTTCCTTTCCGAAATTTAACGAACTGTTTATAATTTTGTGAATACTAAAGTTGTAATTTTTCTGTAGCTCAGTAATGATCATCTACAGTATAGCCGTATACTAAGTATTTCACAGGATAATTGGCCATCATTTTATATAAACCTACCTCTACTTCTCTTCTCAGCAGAACCTCCCTTCCGAACTGGTCGTAGGTTCGCCACAATGATTCAAAAATGCCTATAGTTATCGCCGCGTTGGCCGCTTTTAAATTTAATAAATATATTTAGATGTTACTTGGGATAGGCGGGGAGAGTGACTTGAGTGGAAAAGGGGAGTGTTAGTCGACTATCAAAGGATCCTTTAACCTTACACACATCGTTCACAAGTGCGTGACTCCACTCAAGGTCATTCTCTGCTATTCTAGGGTCTTATTTCGGTTACAGTTTTGTTAATAAAGTTGTCCTGACAAATGTTGTGAATTATAACCTTTGTTCGACGTTAGTTTTCTTATAATCACTTTTGAGTCCTATAATACTATTGAAAAAAACGAATTTAAAAGAATACAATACGAATCTTAATTAACTTATCTTTATATTGTAATCTAACTTATCCTATAATAACTATACAAATCATGGAAAGTGTCCCATGGAATGGTGGCAAGAATACTGGTTGGCTCATTTTTTGCGCAAAGGAATGGCCTTTGGAAAAGTGAATTTGAAATTAAAATTGAAAAGAAAATTTGTTCAAGCCATGGATGGATGCAGCCGAAGCAATGAGTCGCTGTGAAATAATGAGGTTTATTGACAATGCGATTGAATTTGAATTTGCCTTTTATTACTGACAATCATTTTAATATTGCCGTTAAGTAAACCGGTTTTCTGAAGTTGCTTAACTTATTTCAATGTATTGATTAGTGCGATATACTCGTATTATCTCTGATATCACGAAATTATTTTCAGCTTGAAACATCCTTTGTGCCTATCGGTTATTGTTACCTAACTGTACCTGAATGTATAGGAAATTGTAACACCGCCTGTAACAAAGTCTTTAAGCTATAAGTTACGGCAATTTGCATGCAAAAAGGCGATGAAAGGCCGCCACAACGGGTTACAAAATACAATACGTTTTAAATAGGACCCATTTTGATTGTCATTTTGTACAAAGGCGACACGATTTTATACATTTTTCCTGTAAATGAATAACACAATCAGGTTGCCAATATCCGATTTAAATAACAGTCCAATCATAAAAAGGTAAATAGCTATAGGAAAGTTGTTTAAGCGTCGTTTCCGATTTTACTTTGGCTTATTTTATATTTTCATTATTGTATAGTCTGAGCAATGATGAGTATAAAATTTTCATTGAGTCTGAAGCATAAAGCTCAAATAATTTAAGTAGTTGGTATAAAACTGGAAATTCATAATATCTACACATTTTAGAAAAGTAACGCGATAATCTCCAAAATTATTAAACGGATTTTGACTGATGAGATTCATTACGTGTTTATAATTTGCCAAGGTTTTGTGTAAATTGTTTGAAATATGAAGCTAATTGTTGGAAATATCGGAAAAAGTCAAAGAGCTTGAGAGCTTTAATCGAGAACTCCTTTCGTTTATAAGAAAAACAAGGCATTGGAACATTCTGCTTTTATAGAAGTTCCACGAGGGCGATGTCGCGAGCGTCTCCTAGTTTTATATAAAACATAAAGGAAGAATACGTCTACTTTCTTTTAAATTTCGAAACAAAATGGAGGAATACTTTCTTTTCAATTTCGATAATTAAAAAAAATATATCGTCTAAATAAAAATATATCGCAATTACGCTATAAAATTGTTATTGTGTAGAAGATTTATCGGATTTGGGGAAATGGGCAGCTTTACCGGCACATTGAGTTTGACGAGGGACGTGAAACACTCGCAGATACGGCGGGATAAGGAGACCGGTGTTTGCGGATGGCGAAAATAATATGCACGATGATTCATAACTCAAGGGAGCAACTTTAATTTATGGCTGGAAGGGAAGCGATGTACCTAATTATCGATCTGGTGACTGTCTGCTTTTCTAATGGATTGAGGTGCACAGGTGTATTCAGTCTTTATTCCGCGAAAATGTCTTTGTCTTTTTTTTTTTTCTCATACGCGCAGTTAGGGTTTCGAATACCTTCCCTTTCGTGTCTCCTGACTTTTTTTTAATTCTCTGCAAGTATCCCTCGACTACAATCTCACCTGATGGTATGTGATGATGCAATCTAACATGAAAGCGGGCTAACTTGTCGGGAGTAGGATGAAAAGCCACACCAGTTTCGATTTCTACATGACATCGTACCGAAACGCTTAATCATCTTTGCTGGTAGGGTGGTAACTAGCCAAGGCCGAAGCCTTCCACCAGCCAAACCTGGATCACTTATGAAAATCTCAATTAGTACAGCTGGGGATCAAACCCAAGACCTCATATAAATCCATCGCGCATACCACCGCGCCAAGGAGGTCGTCAAGGTATCGTGACGAACGTATCCTATCTCTTTATATATTTTTTTTCTTTTTATTAAAAATTAAAAGTATTTAAAATAGCGAATCAAAAGTTATAAAAAAGTCCCATGATAATTAACGTTAGTGTTTAACGTTTTATCTTGAAAATAAAAAAAAAACATTGTTTGGTGACTGTATAAATCAACCTTTTATATAGTCTGATACCCTGGTACTTTGCTAAATGCTTCTGTGCTACGATTTCTGCCAGCCCATTCACTCCGTCGTCATCCGTATAACATCATTCCAAAAATGTCCAAATGTACTAATCGCACCAAGTAAACCGCGCAAACTTAGATTAATTCGAAGATTATTCACATTATTTGTAGTAGCCGTTAAAAAAACAGTCATTCGCTTCGAAAAGCATTGTTATTTTACTAAAGGCAGTCGATTTACTCTCGTACTGAATTTATTTAACGTCACAGCGTGCCTGAACAATGCCGTGAGCGTTTTGTTTATATTCCAGTTGTAATTCCAATGGAAATGCTACGGTATTTATTATTATATGTATGAGTAGTTATTTATTGTTATAGTTATGGGGGAACAGATAAACTTACATACTCACGTAGCGGCGAAAATGATTTCTCCGTAGTCACTTACCAAAATGTAAAATGCATCAGCTTCAATTATGAAATATATCTATCATCAACAGTATGTATATTTAAACGGCCCACTATGGTCTAAGATCAGGCATTGGAATGATATACTCTCATCTATTATTTATTAGTGATAAAATTAAATGATGGATAAAAATAGGTTGCTTAGTTAAATTGTGGCCAAACTCAATTTTCATTCAGGAAACCATGAACCAGACCAAAGGCAACCTAATACGGTTAAATTAAGTATAAACAAAGTTTTCATTTGACAAATTAAACGATTAAATAACTGATGAGGATATATAAATAACACTACTGAGTTTTTTGGCAACCCCACAAATTGCAGTGAGAAGCTGGCAACCTTTACGATTTCTTTTGGGTATATTCTCTCACCGTGCCTTTTTTTAATGGTCTCTTGCAGGAGTCTTCCTCTATAGAATAGTCTTCCTCTCTTCCCAGCAGAAATGGTGTAGTTTACACTCACTAAGCCTCTTGCGAGGGACTCCTTTTAAACAGTGTGTAATTTACACACACCACGCTTCTAAACGTCTCGACGGGTCTTGATCAATCTCATTTCGTACAGAACACGGCACGGCTCACCTGTGGGGCTCCAACGGGCGGCGCGGCTGGAGCCGCAAGCGCACGTCGGCGCCGCAGATGGGCAACACGCAGGGCTCCATGCCGCGGATAGCGCTCGTGCTGCGCTCGCGGCGCAGCTGGCCTGTCGCACCGCAGTCGTATCGCAGGTATCGCGCTGTTTTTACTTATTTGCTTTTATCTCAGACCAATTATTGTATAAGACCTGCCTCGCTAGACGTTACTTTTCTGTCAAAGTATATGATCAACGATCTAATGCGATTATAAAAACTGTCTTTATAGTATCGATGTTAAATAGTTGTAATCGTGTTCGTCGGTTAAAGAGCTTCGTAAAAATACCTTTTTGTGTAATTGAATTGTGTAAAAAACGGGCAAAAACTTCTAGTTTAGTATAAGATATATACCAAATCTAAGCTCTCTCTCTAAGTAAGAAAATGACAGATAATTTTGTTCGTGACTATGAGTGCGATACAGGTCCTTCTATAATTGGTCTGAGGCTTTTATAATAGCTATTTATGGGCCGGCCATTAATGCCAAGCCGACTGACACGAGTGCTACAATGGCTAATTACGTACAGTGGCATACCATACTTTTTCTACCACCATCATCATGGTCGTAGAAAAAGTATGGTATGCCGATCAAAGAAATAAAAGAATTAACAAAACTTGGTAAATAATACATGTATAATTGGCGTTGGGCATGGTTTGTGTCAAGCGTGGCCTCCTAGAATTTGTCTCTTATAAGAAAGCCTGAATTTTTGTAGCAAATGCCATGTAACTATAAAAAAACATTTGTAGAACCGTTTGCCCGTGTAGCATTACTAAACGAAATGTAGGAATGAATAGCTTTTTGATATCGTTTAATGTTGATATTTACGAAATGGGGGTAGAAAAATATATTTCTAAGACCAAGCGAGATAGATGGTTCATAGCTATATGTACATATACGTTGAAAATATCTTCGTTTATCTGTATGATTCATATCATGACCATTTCTGACATAAAAATCGCAGATAAATATAAAGTATTTATCTGCTATTTTTACGTCGTGACTGAAGGGTTAATTTTATAATAGTTATGACACCCCTAACTTAAAGTAATTAATTTAATTATTTATAGAATGAAATACCATAAAAATACTAAATAAATAAATAAATGAAATTCTTTTAGTCATACAAACATTGATATGAATGACTACACTTAACATTAAACATCCCCCACTACGCAGTTCATCTCCGTTTTCCCTTTTCCTTAATTGGAAACTTGATAAATAACAAATGAACCTCCAAGCGTAAATGTAGAAATATGTTTTTGCTCATAGATTAAGAAGGAAGAATTCAAGTATTTGTGTTATTTAATTAATTTTGAGAGAGAAACGGCACCCATTTTGACACTACATGATGGAACTATACAGGGTGCTGGGGAGTAATTCTCATAACTCTGACCATGAATTCTCATGACCATGTGTTCTAAAATTAATATTTTCCGGATAAATAATATTTCTTTTGTAAATACGAGTAGATCTTAAAAATATGTGTCCCTTATACGCATCCTTATAATTATGGCTTAAATAAGTTTTTCGTATTTTAAAATGCAAGGATAGATAAAGGCGTGTGTTACATGGATAGTCGAAATTATTTGAATTACTTTGTATAAAAATATAAAAGCTTTTATTTTTTAGTTAAAAAAAAAATTAGTTATGCAGTTCGGCTCCTATATTATGGACTCGTCAACACCTTGAAGTTATGGCAAATACTCCCGAGCCCCCTGTATAAAGTATCAATTACTAGACGTTGCGGTTTCATCATAGTTACCGTTCCTGTACTACAGGGACTAATATAACCATAACATTCACAACGTACCTTTATATTAGTAAAAGAATTTGCAAAATCAGTTTAGTAAAGCCAGAGATTACCCACTATAACCTCACAAATTCACAAACACAAACTCACTAACATTAGATTTTATATTATAAGTATTTACGTAGGTATTATTAAATATAATGTTATGCCATGTCCCGAGTACATTTCTGTCTGTAATTTGAGTCTACATTTCTACAAATCCACGTCAAAGGTGCTAGAGTACTGATTCAATCATACATTGAACTCAAGGCAGCGTTAAAAGCGGATCTACTGTACTGTTGAAAGCTTCTATTGTGTTAAAACATAAATGCAGCTTTTAGTGTGGAATGCAATGATGTTTTCTTTTTAAAGTTTAAATAATAATTTGAATTTGAATCATCCAATGAAATCCTAACAAATGTAACCAAATTACAATAATTAAGCAAGTTAATAATTAAAATTTATCACGTCTTCTCTATTTTTGAATTTGCCTCAACATAAATACATCATGAATCTTGGAAGTAGTAGATATTTTGTATGGAAATAATCACTTCGATTTTCGATTACTTTAAATAAATCAATCTTTTGACTGAATAAATCAATTTTTTGTAATGTTTATCAAACGTATGTATTGTTATTGCCGCGTTTGTCGCTTTTAAATTTACATGTTGTTAATAAATAGTGTAGGAAATAGTAGTCTGTGACAGTGACGTCGCTCGATCTAGTGTCGACTTTAGTGTGCTCGTGACATTCGAGCCGTCCACATCTCTTGTTGTGTAATTCTTTATGGGTTACTTGGGATAGGCGGGGAGAGTGACTTGAGTGGAAAAGGGGAGTGTTTGTATACAGTCAAAGGATCCTTTAACCCTACTTACATCGTTCACAAGTACGTGACTCCACTCAAGGTCTCTGACTCCACTCTGCCATTCTAGGGTCTTATTTTGGTTACAGTTTGATTTGTTAATTAAGTTGTCCTGACAAGTGTTGTGAATCATAACCTTTGTTCGACATTAGTTTTCTTATATTTGTAATCACCTTTAGTCCTATAATAGTATGTCTGTCCATTTCATGGGCACGCCCTACAGAACTACAGAACTACACGCCCTACAAACGTCTGGATGGCTTTTGACATATACGGTGTCATTTTTAACAACAAACGTAAGTAATTACGCTTCCAAAGCATCATCTTATATAAGGTTAATTTGAAATCGCATTTGATTGGTTCGAGTAAGACGCAATCCTAACGCATTTGATATCTTGTGGCTCTGGCGTGCAAATTGCAAATTTGTTTACTGCGCCTGACAAGAAGCTCTGATTTATGCATGTCTTGCCGTGATTGGTCTAACGCAGGGCGGTGTGGTGTGGCCGTTGCTTTAATTTGCATTTAGCACGTATTTCGCATGATTTCACATTTCCAGGCTAGCACCTGCAATGACAGCCTCACTTACTCAGCTGTCACATTCCGCAGGCTGTTTCTAGTGCATTCCTATTAGGAAGCTCTAGTTTCTAACAATATTGCGTGTCAGTAAGAACATCCATTTCTAGGTCATGTAAATGACATAACGCTTATGAGCCTGTCACTAATAATGTTGCCACTACTAATCAAATAAATGGAAAAAGGGTAAAAGCGCAATTGTTTACTATTGCTGTATTTTAATGTGGAATCCGAACTTCGATTCATGATTGATAATATTTTTTTATGCCTTAACCACTAAATCGAACTTTTTTCATCAATAGAAAGCTACATCGAGCGAGTAACATAGACAACATTTTATCATTGGATTCCGACAGGCAAAGGAACGTGGGTGAAGCCATGGGGGGTCCGCTTGTAAAATACTTAATAAATGCAACTATTTCTTTTCTTTGGGACGGATTGCCTTCGTCAAAATTTCATCCTTCGCCACTGGTAGGTTGGTACTTATTATATTATTCTGTACAGTTATTATTCTGTAAATCCAAAGGGGAGGTGTAGGCTTGAGAATTACTTATACTCGTATATATGGTACAGTCACGTTGTACAAGAAACATTTTGTTATTTTGATCCGGACGCATTTGTTAAATATTCCAAAAACCTATAAAATTTTCAATTCGTCATCATCATCATTATCAACCCATATTCGGCTCACTGCTGAGCTCGAGTCTCCTCTCGGAATGTGAGGGGTTAGGCCAATTAGTCCTCCACGCTGCCAATGCGGATTGGCAGACTTCACACACGCAGAGAATTATGAAAATTCTCTGGTATGCAGGTTTCCTCACGATGTTTTTCATTCACCGTTTTGAGACACGTGATATTTAATTTCTTAAAATGCACACAACTGAAAAAGTTGGAGGTGCATGCCCCTGATCGGATTCGAACCCACACCCTCCGGGATCGGAGGCAGAGGTCATATCCACTGGGCTATCACAGCTCATATCCCTGGGCTATCACAGCTCATATCCACTGGGCTATCACAGCTCATAAAATTTTCAATTAATAATTGCTAATCCCGTAAAAACTTTCCCTTCTCACCTTAATTGATACTTCCAGTATCGATGTATTAATTAATGAAAATTCCTTTGTATTTTTAGGGTGGCGTATAAAGTCCGCTTTTGGCAATTTAAATGTTAATTCGCTTGATTGATGACTGTTTTCCTCAAATGAGTTACAGTTATATTAATGTACCAACGTATACCCTGACTTTGCCCTTGTAAAATGCGTTTTAGCCATAAGTTGAAGTTTCTTTAGTCTCATCCATTGGCGTATCTAGGCGTATTTCCAAGAATTGGCCCCCGACACCAAGACTATTATTAGTATCATAATAGAATTCTATATCGGTAACCCAGAATCCTAGGATGGGTACAGGGCCTTTCTAGGGTGGGCACAGCCCCCCCCCCCCATCTATATACGGCTATAGTCTCATCTGTTTTAAGCGAAGCTTATACTATAGTTGGGATTTTTTGTTCTTAGAGTTTCCAATTTTTCTATACTGTTCCCATAAATAGATACAATACCGCTGCCTATCTAGCATTTTATGTTATGCTTATTAGATATTGATCTCCAAGAATTCCCTGGGCTAGAACAGATGCCAAGTGATATGCGGTAAAGAGCTTATTTTAGTGGTTAATATTTAATATTTAAACAACTGTATTATATCGTAAAATTGTTAAATTATTATTATTGTGTTACTTAATGCTTATTATATTCATTTATTTTACTGCTTAGTTGATCTACTTAGTTTTCTATCATGAAATCTTGTCCTGGGTCAAGTAATTTTTTTCATGATATTCACACTACTAGCACAGCACCAAAGCTGGTGGTACTTCCGTGTCTCGTTTAGAATCGTAATAAAAATCCAAGTGACTATTATAGAGTCAGGGATAGCGTGGTGGGCTAAAACTCCAAACTTTTTTTAAAAGCAGAGAAACCTGGCATTTCAGTGTGCTGTAAATCTAAAATAGGTGATGATACTGATTATGATTATCTTATACAGTAGGTTGAAATGCTAATGGAGCCGTTACATCAAGATTGTGTTACTGTATGAGATACTATACTGGGAAGAGCAAATCTGATTATCATATATCATATATTATACGGTTTCTATATACTAGTATTACGGATATTGGAATATCTAATTGGATCGCATTATGTTAGCGATATTTCAATGCGTGTATTCCGGGTTAATGATAGTGGGATTATAGCTCCTACTAATACGAATGGGGTCCTTTACAAATATACTATCATCATAGAATCTATTTATTGGACTTTTATCATTAAACTGCTGACGTCATACGGTTTCACCTGTGTGGTGCTCGTTCTCGTAGGGAGGTAATATATAGTCTATTAGCCTTTCTTGACAATCGAACCAATATTTCCTGAGATTAGCGCGCAAACAAACAAACTTTCAGCTTTATAATATTAATATAATTCTATATCATTCAATTTATTAAGAAACTTAATCTAACTTATCCTTATAACCATACCAATCAGGCCCACGTGCTATAGTGGCAAAAATGCTGGCTGCATTTCCGCGTTGAAAGTCAGGCTGATCCTTTGCGCGAAATATGAGCCAGCACTTCTGTAACCAGTCGAGGGAATTAGTCATATTGCAATAATTGGCCAAAAATATCATAAAACAACGATAGGTGAGTTACAATTTTAATAAACTAGCGGACGCCCGCGTCTTCATCCGCGTGGAATTTTTCGAGAGTTTTCATAAATCCCGCGGACACCATGGATTTTTTCGAGATGAAAAGTAGCGTATGTGTTGTTCCAGAGTAAAATCCATTTACATTCCAAATTTCAGCCAAATCGCTTCAGTAGTAGCGGCGTTAAAGTGTAACAAACATCCAAACATTCATACAAACTTTCGCGTTTATAATATTAGTAGGACTTTAAACGGCTGAACGAATCTGCATTGGAACATATTAAGTATATTAGTATAGTATCTGTAACAGCATACTTGGACTACTTTTATCCTGATTTTCCCACGAGAATGGGATGTACCTAATCGGGTCAAACTGCGGGGTACAGTTACTAGAATACAGTTGATAAAACTAATTAAAGAGAAGTTATTGAGAGGATTATAGAAGCGAAGTACCAAATTAACTACATTTTTTAGTTATACCTATATCTGTTAACGTCAGTTTCTGTGCTAAATGAAAACACATTGTGTACACCTACTTATTTATTTTTTGTTTTTAAGTGTTCATATTCCAGACTTATAGCAATAAACTCGTTTAATTTATTTTATAGCGCGAACAGACGAGGATTAGTTCGCTATAAACAAGAGTGAACGTCGCACGTGACCTTACTGTCGTCTATCATCTCAATACTCTCTCTTTATTTACTTTATACTGTCTGTGAACTTAAGATAAGCACTGGGATAGATTACGATACTGGGGTACGTAACAGTATTTAATGTAGAGATATTCAAGAAAGATTATTATTTATATAAAGCTTGCCTGACTTATATAAATAATAATACTAACTACTAATAACTAATAATACAACTAAGCGATAGCGGAACATTATAAAAATTTTAATAAAAAAAATTCAACCGACTTCCAACTCAAAAAATAACTTTTACTAAAAAGCAAAAAATAACATCCTACCTATGTGCTACCTTCTGATCAGTTTGAAGGCGGTGCCAAGCCAGTGATGTTTTAATTAAATACGTTTAAACTACAAAATTTCTGTGGTTATTGCAGAAACAGCTTTAATTAAAACACGACACTGGCTTGGCACCGCCTTCAAACTGATCAGAAGGTAGCACATAGGTAGGATGTTATTTTTTGCTTTTTAGTAAAAGTTATTTTTTGAGTTGGAAGTCGGTTGAATTTTTTTTATTAAAATTTTTATTTTTTTATTTTTAGTGTTAGCATACCCACTGCGTGTGTACAGTCACAACCTACCTAAGTGGAAAGTTCTTATCAATACAAAATTATCAAGTCCAAACACAAGGTAGCTACTGTGAGCCGTCGAGGAGTTCTCTTTACTGTGCTTCGTCTTCATCACTAGATCTTTTATACAGTCGCAATCCATCTAGGTGGAAAGTTCTCATCAATACAAATTTATCAAGTCCAAACACAAGGTAGCTACTGTGAACCGTCGAGGAGTTCTCTTCACTGTCCCTCGTCTTCATCATCAGACCCTTAATACAGTCACAATCCATCTAGGTGGAAAGTTCTCATCAATACAAATTTATCAAGTCCAAACACAAGGTAGCTACTGTGAACCGTCGAGGAGTTCTCTTCACTGTCCCTCGTCTTCATCATCAGACCCTTAATACAGCCACAACCCATATAGGTGGAAAGTACTCATCAATACAAATTAATCAAGCCCAAACAAAAGGTGACTGCTGTAAATACTTGACGAGTTCCATCGTCTGTGTTTCGGCTCCATCATCAGACCAACTCCAAACCTTCATAAAATTGTAGTGGTTTAAAATACCTAATGGAAACACTAACAAACGTACTAGCCGTCTTTACAACTTTCGAAAGTTTCCCTCAATTTCTCCAGGATGCCGTCATCAGATCTTGACATGAAAAAAATGGGACCACCCTGAAAGTAAACCCTACAAAACAAAAAAAGAATTTTTAAAATCGGTCCATAATTGACGGAATTATCGCTGGACATACATAAAAAAAAAAAAAAAAAAAAAAAACATACATACAGCCGAACGTAGAACCTCCTCCTTTTTGGAAGTCGGTTAAAAAGAAATATCTTATAAAAATCATGTTAAAAAATCTGTATAATATTAGTGTAGGTAAATAATTTTTATAAAAAAAGGTTACTGGAAAGCGGCATTGAGAGCTACTAAGCTATAGCCGATGGGGATTCTGCTCAGCAGAAGAAAATGAATTTATAATTTAGAAATAAATTCTAGGAAATCTCAGACAATTTTTCCGTATTGTAAAATTTCCAGTGGTTGGCCAGTTAAGTAGTCTTGATATGAAAATGTTTTAATTTCTCACAATTTTCAAAATTTATAAAGTAGTAGAGTTACGAGTACAAAGCGATATGACAGTCTTTAGTGTACTTGTTTTTTGTTTAATACTAATTTTCTGACTATAAAACTGTATTTTATGATAAGTTCCTTCAAAATTAGTTTAGTAGTTACGCTGGATAGAGGCAAAAAACAAGTAAACAAACTCACGGTACCCGCTAGTAAATATTATAAATGCGATTATAATATTTACTAGCGGCTACCCGTGACTTCGTCTGCGTGGAATTCAGGTTTTCAACAAATCTCTCGGTCGTATTTTTCCGGATTTCCAAAATAGCCTATGTGTTAATCCAGAGTAAAATCTATTTCCATTCCAAATTTCAGCCAAATTCCAAGTTTAGTAGTTGCGGCGTTAAAGACAAACATCCATACAAACTTTCGCGTTTATAATATTAGTAGCATAAGTAGACACTTTGATTTTACAAAGACTAGATTTACATCATAATAAAAGTGCAGACAAACTCGTTCATATGAACGAATTACTTCAATTTGTTATACGCCTTGCGATGACAGTCTCATCACGCATGTCGTACAGTGACATATCTCATCAGGCTTTATTTACCCCTACGCAAACAAGAGATACATGCAATGGGAAAATTGTTTTGTCGTTTTTCCATTTTTATTTAATGACAAGCCTTTTACAGCGATCTTTCCTGATTTTAAAACTAGAAAGACAGGACAGCGGACAGCGGTCTTTTGACCGATTTTGAAGTTTGGTGATCGATAATTACAAAACTATTTATTTTTTTGCTACATATTCTCGTGACTTTCAACTAAATAGTTCATATTTCAATATTCGATTCATGTTATTGTAATATCATGGCGTTATAATAAATAAACATAACATTTACCTTCAAAGACGGCGTCCGGTCATTTGACCACGTGTTATTAAGTGACGATACAGTCTAAGATAGAGACACGCTTACTGGAATATGCAAAAGTTTATTCTGTTCATGCATCTAACGGTGTCTTCGCGGCATAAGCGGAGGTATCTTTTTATTAAGTTAATTTAGAAAGACGTCCGAAATTGGGCCCACTGTTCAGAATGATACAGAAATGAAAAATGTACTAAAATTCTTGTATATTTTACTAGAATACTTAATTAGAATCTTAGCCGAAATAATGTTCACCAACAAGGAAAATAAGCTGATTTCATTATTTTTATACCGATCCAGCTTCGCAAATGCGTACCGTAGTAATTTATTATATTCTCTTTGATGAGTATTTCACTTGTATGTATTTGTCAAATAATATTATTATCTTAATTTGATTAGATGTGAAAAAGCGCGGGAACTTTCGAAGAGCCAAGACGCGTTTTGGAAATAACTTAAAATTTTTATTTATAAAGTATCATTTAATTAATATATTTAGTTGATTATTTTCTGTTTATTATGGGGAGAGGGAGGAAAAAACGCAAAAAGGAGGATGGAGAAGTAATGGAGTCCGTCGGCTCAGTTGATTCCGACGGCGACAGCGACTCCTCAATTTTCACACAAGCGAGAGAAGATAATATAAGTACAAATAAATATGTTCCATTTAGAATTCCTAATTACCAAAGACTTTACCCAGAAAACAGTACTGACTTTGAATATATAGTATTCTACGAAAGTGTCGATAATATGAAACCTATAGGAGATAGGGATATGATGTCCCTATCATCCAACTTAAAAAGATACAACAAAGGCATAAAACAACTAATAAGAATGAATAAATACAAAATAGGAGTATTATTTGAGCGACCAGGGCTAGCAAATGCAGCCTTAACAAATAAAAAATTTTTAGACAATTTCAAAATGAATGCTACCTTACCTGCGAAAGCCACAGAAATAACAGGTGTAATTATGCATGTTCCAATAGAATTAAGCAATCAACAAATATATTCTGCCATAGACAGCTCCAAAAATATTGTAAGTGTGCGAAGATTTATGAAAAAAATTAAGACCGATAACTCTTCTCAGTTGCAGCCTACAAAAACTGTTTCCATTACATTTTCATGTCCCGTCCTACCCGAGAGTGTAGATTTAAACAGCTGGCGGTTTGAAGTGAGACCATACATCCCCCCAGTCAAGCAGTGTCTACGGTGCCTCCGGTATGACCACATTGCAAAATTTTGTAAGAACTCGGAGAGATGCTCTATTTGCGGAAACAACCACAATTATAAAGTATGTACAATAAATACTACAGAGGCAAAATGCTGTCATTGCAGCGGTAAGCATATTGCAATATCTTCTTTATGTCCAGTCAAACAGGAAAAAATTCAAGAAAATAAAAACAAAGTAGAAAGAAAATCATATTCGTTTATTTTAAATGAGAAATCGTTTCCTCCATTATCAAAGCCTATTTCCCCATCAGATCAATTTGTTTCCCTGTTAAATTCTGACTCCATCCTTAACACTCTATTACACTCAATAGTTAAAATTATAACCTTAAATAAGGTAAATGAAAAAGAAATTTCAACCCAAAATATAAAAGATGTTCTTCTTGAAACTTTCAATAAATTTAACAAAAAACATTTAAATTAATTTATGGATTCATTAAACATTATGCAATGGAATGCTCAGAGCTTGCAAAGTAATCGACATTTATTTACACTTTTTTTAAAAGAGAATAACATCCATGTAGCAATTATTTGTGAAACGTGGCTAAGACCTCATCATCAATTTAGTATAAAGAATTACAGTTTAGTTAGATTAGACTCAGGTAATAAACGCAATGGCTACTCCATTGCGTTTATTACCTGACCTATTTTAATACACAAATCTTTACATTTTAAACATATTAACACTTTTCATGATAATTCAATTCAAAATGTTGCTATATCCTTAACCTATTTAGACAAACAAATATCTATTGTTAGTTGTTATAGTCCTGGTAATTGTTCACCAATATTTACAAAAGAAAAACTTAGCAACTTAATTAAATCTATTCCTCAACCTATGTTAATTGCTGGAGATTTTAATGCTTTAAACACAGTATGGGGATGCTCTACAACAAATAAAAGAGGTTCCAATGTTTTAGAATGTGTACAAGAAAATGATTTAATTCTTTTAAATGATGGACAAAAAACTACTGTAGGAACACACATTTGGAAGCCAAATGCTTTAGATCTCACAGCTGTTTCTTCATCATTAGCCTTATCTTGCTATTGGAAGGTGGTTGATGACCCGATGGGGAGTTACCATTTACCTGTAACAATACAATTAAATTTTAAAAATAAAAACTTAGAAGACCTAGACAGTAACATATTTCCAAATAAAATTAATTCAAATCTTGTAGATTGGAAAGCCTATAAGACATTTTGTAATGACTTATTGTTAAACCATACATTTCACTATAGCAATCCCCTGGATTCATATCATGATCTGATTAAATTATTAAATTTTGCCAGAGATAAGTCATTGGTAACTAAAAGTAAAGCAGGACCTAAAAAAAACACACCAATAAGACATAATAAACAAAGAATACCATTTCCATGGTGGAATTATTTATGTTCTAAGGCTGTTGAAGATTCTAAACAAGCATATATAGAGTTCAAAAGTGATCCATGTTTAAAAAAATATCTAAAATTTAAAAAATTACAAGCCTTTAAAAAATTTGTTCTAAATAGAGAAAGACGACTTAGCTGGCAAAATTTATGTGAATCTTTTAATAGGAATACACCATTAAGTTACATTTGGAATATGTCTAGAAAATTTAATAACTCTTTTTTACCACATAACAATAGTAAAATTCCCAATTGGATATATACATTTCTTAAAAAATATACCCCAGACACTGTCGAGTCACGTTTGAATTTAGATAATAATTTGAACAATTGTATTAGTAATGATTTTCTTATTAAACCGTTCACATATCAAGAATTAAATTCAGCAATAAATTCCCGAAGAGATACAGCCTTTGGACTCGACGGTATTCCCTATAAGATGTTGAAACATCTAGAAGAAAGTAGTAAGTGTGTTGTTTTAAAGATCTTGAATTCTTTGTGGAAATATAATTTTATTCCTAATAATTGGAAAACCGATTGTTTAATACCCATTTTAAAACCGAATAAAAATGTTAATTGCTATGATTCGTATAGACCAATCGCCCTTACTTCTTGCATGGCTAAAATTTTCGAACAACTTTTAAAACAACGGTTAGAATTTTTTATTGAAAAATATAATATATTACCATCTAATCAATTCGGTTTTCGTAAAGGTCGTTCTTCGAGACAAAGTATAGCAAATCTTCAACTAGATATTTATAAATCCTCTTTACAAAATCAATGTTTTATCGCTGTTTTTTTCGACATCGTGGGAGCTTTCAATAATGTTAATTTACATATACTGACAAAAGAATTGGTGTTGCTAGGAATACCAAATAAATTAATTTCCTGGATATTTAATTTCTTACATGGTAGAGAAGTCTACGTCAAAAGTTGTAATTCATTAATAGGCCCTAGATATTCTTACAAAGGTGTATCTCAAGGTGGAATTTTAAGTCCTTTATTATTTATTCTGTACATACGTAGATTAAATTTAGTTTTAGGTTCTAATGTTAGTAATCTTCAATACGCTGATGATTTAGTAGTTTACAGTAATGACTCAAATATTGATAAATGTACTAAGGTTTTAAATGAAGCTTTAATTAAGCTACACAATTATTTTAAATATTTAAATTTAGATGTTAACATAGACAAAACAAATGTAGTAGTTTTTAACAATAACTATCCCAAATTTAATATTCAAATATATTATAGTGACATCGAGCTTAATATATCGGATGAAATAAAATTTTTAGGAATAATTTTTACTAAGAATACTACATGGAGTAAATATGTTGATTACGTTGTAACTCGAGCTTTTAAAGCATCAAATATTATTAAATCCTTAACAAAAACTTATTGGGGTGCTGACCCAAAAATTTTGTTAAGTCTTTATAAATCTCTCGTTCGCAGCAACTTTGAATATGGATTTCTGTGCTTTGCCTCATCTAATAATTTAGTTTCTAAATTAGACGTTATCCAAAATAATAATTTAAGAGTCATAACTGGTGCCATGAAAACCACTCCTATAAATGCCTTACAGAATGAATGTAACGTTCCTTCATTACTAATTAGGTTTAAATATTTAAGATCAAAGTTTATAATAAGGTTGTTATCACAAAAATCAGATCCTCTTTACAAAAAACTTGATTCTATAAACTCTAATTTTTCATTTTCTGTATCATCTAAAACACCTTTCTTACTTCACGATTTCTCTGAATTAAATTCATACTTAGGACAAATTATATCACAAAATGAAAATAATTCTGCTTGCTTTTCTGGAGATTATGATAGTAGATTCTTACAAATAAACATAGACATAGACACTAAGCTAAGAAATAAAAGGGAAGTTTATCAAAAGATATCCGAATATGAGAACGTTAAGACAATATTTACTGATGGATCAAAAACTGTAGATATCACTTCATTTGCTTTCTATATACCTCACCTAAAATATGGACATGGAGAACGTTTACATAAGGACATGAGCATTTATTCTGCTGAATCTTTAGCTATTTTAAGAGCATTACAGTATATTAACGATTGTAAATATGAGAGCAACTGGTTAATTGTTTCCGATAGCAAGAGCATATTATCAGCACTTAAAGCAAATGCTTTGAATGTAAAATCAAGTGAATTTTTATTTAAGATCCAAGATATTCTATATCGGTTACAACAGCAGAATATTAAAGTTAATTTTATGTGGACACCGGCACATATAGGAGTCGAAGGAAACGAACGAGCAGATTATTTAGCTAAATCCATTACAAGTTGTAAAATTAATAATCCGATGACAAGTCATAAAATACCTTACAACGATTTATTTGCACTAGCAAAAAAGATAATGATACAAGATTGGGAAAATGAATGGACCAATACTACTAAACTGAAAGGCTCTTGGTATGCAGGCATAAATGAAGAGGTGGGCAAAAAACCCTGGTTCGCTAAATCGCAAAACTATAACGGAAGAAGATTTTACATCACACTTATACGATTGAGATTTGGACATTGTAGATTTAACGCTCATCTTAGCAGGATGGGTATAATCTCCTCCCCGTTGTGCTCATTCTGCAATAATAGATTTGAACAAAGTTTAGATCACATATTTTTCGTTTGTCCCAGATTTAATATAGAGCGTTTATTATTTATTGACAAATTATCAGAAGTTTATAAACCACCAAAAATTATCCCGCGCACAACTCAAGAGCTTTTAAAGAACATGGAAGCTTACAAGATTATATATGAGTATATTATTTCTACAATTGAAGACATTTGAATTCACCGGATTGGAAAATACTGAAGAAATGGCCTTGTGCCTTATCATGAATTAAGGATCAGAATAATACCTACTCGATTTGACTATAGTACAATCAGATGAATCTTCAAAGATTAATATTTATAGAAGAAAATCTATAAGATAACACACGACAGACAAGGCTTTGCCTAATAAAATACAAACTCAAGAAATAACTTCATTGACGTATGAACAGGCTGTATGGTCAACGATCTTTGCCTGTCCCAAAGTTGGGGACAAATAAAAAAAAAAAAAAAAAAAAAATTGATTAGATGTGTCAATTTAGTGTCAAATTCTTATTAAAACTGTTTAATGGCAGTTAGACACAGGTAATGCAATGAGTCCTATGTCAAAAGGATGCGAATTATAAGGATATGAATTATTGTCCATCTGCAAATACAGATTTCTTTGGAAATTGGCCTCATGAGTTCTCCTTAATTCTTCTAATTTATGGCCAATTTTCAGCTCTGTGTCATTTGTATTATTTGGGCCCGAGTTAGTATGGAGACAGGGTTTCTCCTTTGATTTTGAACTCTATACTGTGTATTGTGTCGATAGAGTTATAGTATCTTGACAGACCGATTGGCAGACAAATATACGGACGATAATGTGATTATTGTATTATAGGGTTGTGAAGGTTCTGATTCTGTTTTATGAGGTACTGAACCCAAAAATCAAAGAAAAGATCAAAGAGAATCAAAGAGAAGAGTTTGGTGAGAAGTACGAAAATAAAAATTTCATATTTTCTTAGGAGGTATTTTGGTAACAAATTGTATACAACTCTTGAAGTTCTTCAAATTTTCCATGGCTTTACATTTTTCTTCGTTACATTACCAACTTAATTTTGACTTCGTAAGCAGCAAAATATTAAAATTTATTCTAGCAAACGCACGAGGATTGCCTACTTGTCAACTCGGCTACACATAATTTATATTTGTGCAAATATTTACAACAATGTTACTTCAAAATGTTTTATGTTCTGAGTCATAAAAAACTTGAAAGTTCATTTATTTGTTATTTTACTGCTACGAGTATAAACAACCCAAGTGAATTAGGCTTTTAACACTTAATATTTCAGGGACATCGTGTCTCTATCAATTTGCCTGGTTAATTTCTCTAGAGATATGAAAAACTATATTAGGAATACCTTTTAGTATCCGCCCCATTATTTCATAATTTCAACAAAAGGCTGCTATTTTTACGTATAGACGATGCTTTGTGCACAGCCTAACATACTATTAATGTTGTCTAAATTTAACTAATGTTGTCTCTTCCTATTTATAAAAAAAAAAGAAAAGGTCTATGTAAGATTAACCATGTAGGATCTATGTACATCCTTGTACGTGTAATTTTTTGATGTGAAAAATCAATAGCCGCACGTAAGACCGATTTCTGGCGTGGCGACGCAGGCCGTGGCGACGCGTCGCCACGCTATAAGATGATATGTATATATAATAATAATAATAATAATAATTCTTTATTTCAGGTTATACACCCATTTAAAATACACAGATAATATAGAAATAATAATTAAATAATAAATTTATAGTAAAGTATCTAATAATATAAATATTAATTAATTAGGTATTTACAATATATCATTTCTCTATGAAAGCAAACATTTTTTTTTCATTTCTTGTTCCTATCGCGATGCACGGTAAGCCAATACTTTAAGATAGGGTTTTCAGGGCACTCAGAGCATACACTGAGGATTTCATTACGAGAATTCCGGATACGGGCCCAAAAAGCCGCAA
This sequence comes from Bicyclus anynana, assembly GCF_947172395.1. Taxonomy (NCBI): domain Eukaryota; kingdom Metazoa; phylum Arthropoda; class Insecta; order Lepidoptera; family Nymphalidae; genus Bicyclus; species Bicyclus anynana. The sequence goes on from NC_069089.1 coordinate 13,328,593, forward strand.
TTCGCGATCTGACGATCGCAAAATAGTCTTGTATTTTGGCGTCGGCAAACATACCCGATGCGCTACAGTACTTGGGCAGTCTCATCAAAATGCGGTATGCGTTATTATACTGCACTCTGATGCTGCTACGTGCCCTTGAGGTGCAATTAACCCAAAGCTGACTGGTGTAAAAGCATTGACAGTATGCTCTGAACAGCGTCAGCTTCGCTTCGGGACTGCACCTCGCAAACCGGCGAGCGAGCATGTTACACCGAACAGCCAAAGCCCTGCGTTCACGCTCGATGTCGTCATTATCGCGCAAATCCTCAGTTAAAATATGCCCCAAGTACCTGAATTTGTTCACCCTTTCTATAGGAGTTCCATCTAGAAGCACTGAAGGCACATTTTCACATTTGAAGGCACATTTTCCGGACCTTTACCTGCCCGAAATACCAATATCTGTGTTTTCTTGACATTATACTTAAGACCGTGATCCCTCGCATACCGTTCACAGATGTTCAGCAAGTGTCTAAGTCCCCTGATTGAGGGACTCAGAAGTACCATATCATCAGCATAACTTAAGTTATTTACACATGTTGTGCCTATGTGACAGCCTACTTTAGCACTTCTGAGTTCCTCAATCAGGTCATTGACATACAGACTAAAAAGGTCCGGAGATGTCAGCCCACCTTGACGCACGCCACACTCTAATCTGAAATTATTAGAGGTAGCGTCGCCCCATTTCACAACATTTGTTTGGTTCTCGTACCAGTATCTCAACAAATCTACGGTTTTCTTCGGTACGTTGGACCTAATAAGTTTTTGCCATAGTAACTGATAGTTAACCAGGTCAAAAGCTCGGCTAAGATCTAAAAAACATGCATAGATTGATGTGTCTCTATTTGTATAGTAGCTGACCGTTGACTTGAGGCTAAAAATCGCAGAATCTGTCGAAAGACCGGGACGAAAACCAAACTGTGCATCATCAATCTTTATATTCTGATTTACATCAGAATATATCAATCTCTCCAGTATTTTTCCAACAATAGTTCCTAATGAAATCGGTCTGTAGTTTTTGAGGCTAGAGAGGTCACCGGTTTTGTTTTTGGGGACAGGAACCACCACGGTTTTCATGAGGTTTTTTGGTAAATACCCTGAGTTTACCCAAAAAGAAAAGAATTCCGCCAGGACATCAAAACCTTGATCACCAGCATACAAGATGTGCTCCAGGCTGAGGCCGTCAAATCCAGGGGATTTGCCCCTTGTCATTTTTAAAACCACTTTGGCTACGTCGTTACGTGTATATCGATAGAAATGTCCATCGACAGTTTTATTATTATTAACAATAGTGCAGTCTTTACGAGCACATATATATACAGTATTTATATATATACAGTCTGTATGTGTGTACGATGTGGCGACGCGTCGCCATGTGCAATCGACTGTGTGATTCTCTTCTACTGTTCTTTTCTGCATATTTCTTTTACAAAATAATGTCGATGTTTCACATCTGCCAGGCGTCCCGTGACGGCTCACATTGTTTTTTTTTTTGTAAAAAAAACTTGTTGCTTATTTTAATAAAAAATATATATTATTTAGAGTATTTATAAACTTGTGTGATTTAAAAATATGACGTCGGTTGTTTGACCCGTCGATTTTAAAAAGTGAGAGTATATGTAAATTTACAAATGTTTGCAAAGGGGTCGTTATACCCGCAACCCCATATAATTAGAAAATTAATTAACATTTCCTAATCTACCTGCTCATTTTGAGGTTTATTTTAACGAGTTTTCAGTGGCATAATTAGAAACTGTGTCTATATCATGTGTGTTTTGGACCTAAGTAGGATTTCGTTTCATTTCATATCTAGATATCTAGTTCACTACTTAATCAATTCTACTTAAAAAAAATTTTTTATATATAAACTTTATGACATATTAAAATAGATTAAAGTAAAGTCATAGATCACTATTAGTAATATTTCGCCCCAGTTTTCTCTTACGTTTAGGATTCCGTATATTATAATAAAAAAAAACGGAAAACCCTAATAAAAGCAACTACCGTGTCACTAGGAAGGCTATATGCTACATAATAAGTATAAAGGAAAAAGTTCATTTTACTTCAATTCATCTGTCATATACTTGTGCTCATTGTAATTTTGTTTTCACGATTTACAATAAATGAGCTACATCCAATAAAATTTTTAAGCTTACAGAAACGAGTTTTTATTTCAATTAATTTTACAATTAATAAAATAAAGGGACCGATGACGTGCAGGCCTGACGCCTGCCAGTTCGTGGCTATTGCCCTTAGCGTACTATAAATCGTAAGTGTAAATCTAACCTTTTAGCTTTTAGTGATGTCTGTTTCTCTGGTTCAGTAGCTCTTGGACTATTTGTCGCCTAGAAAGAAACCGTGGCACGCATGTCTGTAACCTTGTGTGGCTGAGGCTTATTATGTTTTTCCCTAGACACCTCCTTTTTTGACCTACGCACTTACCAGGTTCCTACACGGCATCGTATCGATAAGCTAAATTGCTTAGCAGGCTACGTGGAAGACAAAATTGAAGTTAGAAAATATGAGATAATAAATTGATCTGAGTTGGGAATAGAAATCAAGACCTTCATCGGCTTACAGCAAAGATTAAACAATTCCATTAGAGCGGTCGTCAAACACAACCTTTCAGAAAACTAATTCTAATTAATGGAGTGTATTAAAAAATAAAGGTTTTTCTATTGTATGTAAATTCAATATATTCAATTCAATACATCGCCTAAAGGCAAACTATCGCAATAATTGTCGTAGCAATAATTGTTTTTGTTGCCTGAATTGTACGTTTCGTATTGGTATTGCATAAAAGTTCTACGGGATTACAGTAATCCGATTATCTTTGCAACTGCTTTACTAATTGATTGTTATGAATATTAGTAAGAATACCGTTTGAGCTTATAATGAAATTGTTACTGTGGGTATAATTTTGATTAGATAATAAATTATCGTATCGTAATTTTTAAAATAGCCCAGTGGATATGACCTCTGCCTCCGATTCTGAATCGAAGACAGAGACTATAGACTATATATACTATACTATAGACTATCACGTCTCTCAAATGGAACATGTAGTTATAACTTATGCCGACACATATTATAAAATATCATTCATCATCATCATGATCAACCCATATTCGGCTCACCACTGAGCTCGAGTCTCCTCTCAGAATGAGAGGGGTTAGGCCAATAGTCCACCACGCTGGCCCAATGCGGATTGGCAGACTTTACACACGCAGAGAATTGAGATATTTCTCAGGTATGCAGGTTTCCTCACGATGTTTATCCTTCACCGTTTTGAGACACGTGATATTTAACTTCTTAAAATGCACACAACTGAAAAGTTGGAGGTGCATGTCCCGGACCGGATTCGAACCGTCACCCTCCGGAATCGGAGGCAGAGATCATATCCACTAGGCTAACACGTCTCTAAAATGGAACATATAGTTGTAACGTATGCCGACACATATTATAAATATCATTATTTATTCACATAGCACAAAAACATAAACTTCCATCAATAATGAAAAAATATGTCGTCCCAATATGATAAAGGGAAGTGAAAAATGCGCAAACATTTTTCCTGCTCTTTTTCTTTGTCACCTTGGAATTTGGGTGACAGTATTACTTATAAACATAAATAACAAATATTATTATATCAAGATGGCTTTTATTACAAATTTTGTTGCCTATATCTGAGATGTGGCCAGTTAATTCAACTTCTTATGCTAGTAACTCGAAATCCATTTGGATTTTTGATATTGGTACAATAGCTTTTTCATTATCTGATATTTACTTCCACTATACACTAATGTTTTATAGAGGTGAAGTTTGTGGTATTGTAAGAAGATAATTTCTGAATCAATACGCCGTGTATATGACCTCTGCCTCCGATTTCGGAGGGCGTAGGTTCGAATCCGGTCCGGGGCATGCATCTCTAACTTTTTCAGTTGAGTGCACTTTAAGAAAATAAATATCATGTGTCTCAAAACGGTGAAGGAAAAACATCGTGAGGAAACCTGCATACTAGGAGAATTTTCATAATTCTCTGCAGAGCAGAATTTGAATAAATCTTAGTACCTAAATTATATGTTAAAGTACAAAAGACACACACAAAAATAAAATGTCCTCCGTCCCGTGTGCGTGAAGAACAGACTGCCTATCCTAAGGCTACTTGAACTTTGTCAGGATTTACATTATGCGAATCTCAAACTTCGCAACCTTTTTAACTCCTAAAAGTATTAGCAATCTTTGAAAGGACATTTCGTATTCTAAAACCTATATTGTAAAGGGTTGAAAGGTGAAGATCCCATGCCCTAAATCCTAAATTCTTTATAATAGAGAATTTAAGTTCTCTTGCGGGTTAGATGAAATTTTTTAAGAAAAAAATGTTTTTGTAAACTATAACTATAGGTTCTACTTCCTGATATAAATACTTATTTATTTGATATATAACGACCAGTATATTATAAACTAGCAATCAATGTAAAGTTTCAAGCCCTATTTCACCACTTTTGGGGTTGAATTTAAATTTTTTAGAACTACATATAATGTAATTATATGTAGTTCTAAAAAATTTAGTTTTAAAAAAATGTAGTTTCGTATTTTTTTTATGATTTATAAACAAATTTTTAAAACTAACTCTGAAAATGAAGGACTTTCCATTCAAACTTTCAACCCCTATTCCACCCATTTCTATTTTTATTTTTGGGTTAAAAGTAGGTACCCTATGTTTTGCTTCAAGTTCCTATGTACTATAAGTGTATTATACCAAAATTCATCTCGATCGGTTCAGCCTTTTCGCCGTAAATAGGTAATAGACAGACAGACAGATAGACAGACAAACTTACTTTCGCATTTATAATATTAGTATAGATAGTAGGTATACATTACCTACTGCTGTATGAAAGATGCCTCGTTGGTGCTGTGGTTAGCATAAGTGGCTTATGATGACGAGGTCCTGGGTTTTAGATCTAGCTAATAACTTTCCTTTTTTTACCGTAATGCCACTAGCAACTCACCATCCGATGAGCCCACATGCCTGCAGCGTAAATGAAGTCGCGGGCGTCCGCTAGTCTAGAATATCGAGATCATTCTAAAATGTATTTTCATTCGAAACGCACTGGTACTCGTAAATCTCGAACGGAAAAGTAAACTGTATAAAAGTAACCAACGCATAAAGATTTTGTAAGCATTCCGGACGAATAGCACCTGTGCACGATAATATTTTACACGGAACTAAAAATACAGACTCATTATTCGACGGTCTGTCCGTTTATTTTCGTAGTCATTCTGTGATCGATGGTCGTGGATTGTTTGCGAAATTTAATGAAAATTCATACCGCCCAAAGTGACGAGAGCGTTTAAAATCGCTTTATTATTAAATTGATGCGCCAATATTTCATGTGCACGCCCAAATTTATGTCTTTCCAATTATTTATTTTATTGAAAATTCCTGTGAGATTCAAATTTATTCTTGATGGGCGGGCGTGACTGAAACATGTAGTTACGACAGAAGAAAAATTAACAAGGCTAGGTAAAATAATGTATTGAAAAAAAGCATACCAATTTAATTAAAGTACATTTATTAATATCTCTATAGCCATAGGTACATATAGTTATAGGTATACGTGTGATAGCCCAATGGTTATGACCTTTGCATGCAATTCGGAGGGCGTAGGTTCGAATCTGGTGCGGAGCATGCACCTCCAACTTTTCAGTTAAGTGACTTCTACGAAATTAAATATCACACATCACAAACGGTGAAGGAAAACTATCGTGAGGAAACCTGCATACCTGAGAATTTTCTTAATTTTCTGCGTGTGTAAAGTCTGCCAATCCGCATACGCAGAGTGGTGGACTAAGGCCTAGCCCCTCTCATTCTGAGAGGAGACTCGTGCTCAACAGTGAGCCGAATATTGTTAATGAAGATGATAAATGAACCTAAGTACGGTATATACAATGACTAGTAGACGCCGCGCGGTTTCACCCGCGTGGTTCCCGTTCCCGTTAAAATATGGAGATAAAATGTAGTTTATAGCCTTCCTCGATAAATGGGCTATCTAACACTGAAAGAATTTTTCAAATCGGACCAGTAGTTCCTGAGATTAGCGTTCAATCAAACAAACAAACTCTTCAGCTTTATAATAATAGTATAGATAAATAAAATAGAGTTTCATGGCTAACACTTTTCAACTTTGCTATATCGGGACACGTTCAAAAACTACGTACAAAACATTATACAACAAAAGTTGTATTGTATAGATTTACACGGAAATTGTATTTATTTGAATGGTCCCAAACATCTGGCTCCGCCTGAAGGTTTGTGGCAAAGTTTGCGATTAGTTTCCCTCTAGCTGTGGATTTGACAAAGTCTGATTAGAGGTATTTAGACGAGTCAATCAATCTTATACTAAACAATAGAGAGCTACCATTAAACGTAAAATTAAGTTTTTGGGATCATTTCGCTTTCAAACCCTAATTATTTCCAAGTTAGTTTTACTCAGTATAAAGTTACAGTTGCGTTAATTACTGAAGCCTGAATGTGCGGATCAAAGTAGTAAGTAATTAAAATTTAAAATTAAAATACGTAATCTTAATTTCGAATTTTAATTACTTATGTTACGTTTCGTTTTTCAGACAATTAATTAAAATTTAAAGACTAAGGTGCTTTAGTACCTACCTACGAGTATTTAAGAACGAACAAAAGAATTTAAAAGATCATTTAAAAGATAGTTATTATCCTTCAATTAGGCGGAATTTTCAATCAAAATACACAAAAATAACAGGGTAGTTGTCTTATTATCGATTTTTTTTTATTGTTTACAAGTTAGCCCTTGACTACAATCTCACCTGATGGTAAGTGATGATGTAGTCTTAGATGGAAGCGGGAAAACTTGTAAGGAGGAGGATGACAATCCACACCCCTTTCCGTTTCTACACGGCACACATCGTACCGGAACACTAAATCGTTTGGCGGTACGTCTTTGCCGGTAGGGTGGTAACTTGCCACGGCCGAAGCCCCCACCAGCCATTAGTCAATCATCCAGTGAACGGGATCGAACCATGATCTTTCTTTGATGAGTCCGACCCTATATCGCAGATTAGCTATTGAGGATTTGGGTTGCTGCCATCTATCGCATAAGCTTCAACCTAAATAAGCAATAGTGTTTGCTTCTTAATAGTGTCCCGAGTGTTTACTCGTTTTACGTGTTACGAAAAAACGGTAACAGATGGCAGTGTCGTTATGTCCAAGGGAAACGTTTTCTATTTGAACCACTTTTCAGGGGTGTGAAACAATTTTCTAGAGTAATTGTAGATGGCGTTACATGATATTTATTATCTTTATAGAAAATGTTATGTTGTATGGTTATGAGTAACTAGTAAGCTTTGTATATCTTCGAGTTCATTGAGTACTAGCGGACGCCCGCGACTTCGTCCACGTGGATTTCAGTTATCACAAATACCGCAGGAACCTTGGATTTTTCCGGGGCAAAAAGTATCTACCTAATCTATATGTTGCTCTATAAAATCCTCTATTTACTGGTGAAAGTCTCGTTAAAAATTGTTTCAGCCGTTTTGAGATTAGCCCGGACAAACTAACAGATACAAAAGTGTTGGTATGGTGTAAATAACATCTATACTTAATATTATAAAGCTGAATAGTTTGTTTGTTTGTTTGATTGAACGCGCTAATCTCAGGAACTACTGGTTCGATTTGAAAAATTCTTTCAGTATTAGACAGCCCATTTATAGAGGAAGGCTATAGGCTATATATTATCTCCGTTTTCCTACGGGAACGGGAACCACGCGGGTAAAACCGCGTGGGGTCGGCTAGTAGTACTCGTATATATGCACTTGATAAAACGTTGTTACTCTTATTTTGAAATCACAGACAGCCACTTCAATTTTATTTATATGTATTGTATGTATTGTGGTATTGTATTTTATTTATTAGTAGGCACCTACTAGCTAGCTAATTTTAGTTATCGTCCTTCTACTCGAATAGAACTTAATAACATTTCGCTATTTGAATGACTCCAATCTATATAACCATGTCATTACTATGTAATTTATCTTTAAAGGTAACTAAGCAGCATAATTAAGCCTGCAACGTTAATTAAGTTATCACGGCTTAAAAGTTATTCAGTATTTTCAGTTCTTAAACTCGTTATCTCCAAGATACACTCTACAGCGGAGTCAACCATTTTCAACTAGGATTACTGTCGTTTGTATAGGATAATGTGACTTCATTTGCTCGCTTCCCTTCGACGATTAATATACGTGGTTTTGCATAACTCTCAGGTGCTTCCTCTTGTTTATATATGACCTACCTACTGTACTTTGTTTATAAATTAAATTTATTTTAAACTAGCGGTCGCCCGCGACTTCGTCTGCCCTTAGACCTCCTTAATCCGGCCATCTCGCATAATCCATTCTTAGCGGACCTCTATCTAAAAACTACCTCCCTGCCCAATTTCATCTTTGTACGTCAAGCAGTTTTTGACCTTTCCTGAGTGTACATTTTAAGAAATTTAATATCACATGTCTTATGCGGTTAAGGAATAACATCGTGAGGAAACCTGCATACCAGAGAATTTTCTTAATTCTCTGCGTGTGTGAAGTCTGCCAATCCGCATTGGGCCAGCGTGGTGGACTATTGGCTTAACCCTTCTTATTCTGATAGGAGACTCGAGCGAAATATGGGTTGATAATGATGACATAAAAGAAATGGTAGTTGAATGTGAACCTGGATCGACGGCTTAATGTGCTCTTCAAGGTACGACGTTCATCACAAACTTCCCAACTCCGGGCTGAGAATTTTTACTGAGTACTTCTTAGTAAAAAGAAAAGCTCAGTGCTAATTAGCACGACTTGAACCGTGATCAAAAGCCACTTATAATATCCCCTGGATCGATGAAGCAAGTTACAAGGTACTAGCGGATCCGATCACAGCATCGTGACCGGATGAAGGTTTGACTTATGTTCACTTCTTTCATACTATACCCCTAATCTACCCCTATCTTACCCCTACCCAGCCCCTACCCTATCCCTACCCTAGCTGAACCCGTACCTACCCTTCGTGTTCTAGTCAAGTCTGGTGTCAGTAATTGTTTAGATACGATGTTAGAATTATGAAGATTATGCTAAATAACAATTTCATTTGCAAACGACTGTCGCGATCAAGTTATGACCCGTACATTAATAGTTGTATGTATTTAGATTGTCTTTTATGACGCTTGGGGAGTAAACTAAGCGGAATTTATCGTGTAAAGTGAACATAAAATACAAACGCTAATAAAATGTTAGGTATTAAATAAAGTGATAGACATCATTATACGAGCTGTAGCTAGGGGTCAATGGCTGTATAGCTTGGCAACTTCGTTCGTAACACTCCCGATGTCGTGGCGTGTAAAATAATAATATAATATATAATACTAAATTAAAAATAAAATAATTTAATGTATATTGAAGATACATAATAATAATATTTAAATTAAAATTTAGCTTAGATAGATTATTCAATTCTACTAGACTTTGAAGGTCAATGAACCACAAACCACGAAAAATGAATCTATAATCTACTTAATTAATTTCAAATTGTATGTAAAACTACAATTAAAAGAAAAACTTTCTTAATTATATTTTTTATTCGCGGCCGTCAAATTCGTTAATTTGATGCGAAACGAACAATTACTCGTAAAAGATTTGTGAAGTTAATTTATATTACTGAATTTAATTATTATTCACGTCTGTAAATAACTGATATTAAACAGTTAATTAAATAAATATACGTTAAATAAAATATATTTCAAGGGACGTTGTTTGTCTGTAGTTCGGTTTCCCATTCTAATTAAAAAACTAAAAAGAAAGAAAAGAAAAATCAAATAACTCAGAATTTGTTATTTGATTTTAATTAACTTTATAATTTTCTTTTATTACTAATATATAAAAGAACGAGCGATGGAGCGAGCTATGCTTGAAGTTTCTCTGCGTGATCGAATCAGAAATGAGGAGATCCGCAGGCGCATCGAAGTCACTGACATAGCTCAGCGAGTCGCGAAGCTGAAGTGGCAATTGGCAGGCCACATAGTTCGAATAGCTGATGGACGTAAGGGTTCAAGGTGCTGGGATGCCGACCCTGCACCGGACAGCGCAGTGTTGGTCGATCCCCCCTCTAAGTGGACTGAGGATATCAAGCAGGTTGCAGGGAGCCGCTGGATGCTAGCGGTTCGAGACGATTGTGCTTGGAAGTACATGCAAGAGGTCCATGTCCAGCAGTGGACGTCTATTGGCTGATGATGATGATGATGATAATGATGAGTCACTCTCTTTTTACATCTGGAGAAAAAAACACAGTGTAGTTGCGGACAGTAATACATAAGTTTATTTTCATTCAAAAAGTATTATGCGCTATGAGCCTCCTGTATTTTATTTTACGCCGGATTAACTCGTATTTAGTAGCGAGGTCATGTACCTACTCGTAACTAAAGTGCTTATACATATGTTAAGCTGCTAAATGCTTTCGTAAAAAGAAAACGCCCGAATTACCTACAACATTTAACACGATTAATATAAGCAGATTTAACATATAAAAATATTGGCACTGTTTTTGAACGAGGGCCTGTTATAGCTAGATGTACCTCATTAAGCTGAAAGTTTTTTAGCAAAAACTGGAGTTTACATATTTTAGTTTCGGAGATATATATGGCTTCTAATTCCATCCATTCCAATATCAAGCTCCATCCTACTTCCTACTAATATTTTAAACGCTAAAGTTTGCATCTTTGTTTGGGTGTATGTTTGGATGTTTGAGATTTTACTTTATTTAAGTAACGTTCGTTGTTTACTTACATTATACTTAAATGTATAATGTAAGTAAACAAAAAATGTGTGCGCTGTTTGGTGTAGCTAGAATCGGATCAATTTTGTAGGCACGTAACATTTATCTATACATAAGTAGCGCATTGTAAATGCGCTGAGACATTTATAAACATACAATGTCACTCAACCCAACTCTCCATTAAAAAGAGGGAGAAAATGGTTATCCGTAACAGTGTTCATGCCTTAGGTTCATGCATATTAACTTCCAAATCGTGCGTAGAATCGGATTACTGGTCGTTATGATACGAGTATGAGATAAAATCTCGACACAGCTTCGAGGGTTTGATATTTTTTCATACCACATATTTACGCGGGTGTATAAAGTTCAAATGAACATTATACATCCGCGTAGTTCCTGTTCCCGTAGGAATAGGCGGATAAAATATAGTCTATGACACTGTCAAATAAAGAGGCTTTCTATTGGTAAAAGAATTTAAAAAAATAGGTTCATTATATCCAAAGATTACACCCCCTACAACCTCACAGACTTTATAATATTAGTACAAAAGACTTAAGTGAGGGAGTTGATTCAGATAAAAAAAAACATGGACTCAAATTGAGAACCTCCTCCTTTTTTAAAATCGGTTAAAAACACCCGTTACAACAAGGCCACGATGACCTTCGGGCTATGAAGTCGCAGTGCCAAAAAAGTCTCTTGCCTAGACTGGTGACGTATGGGGTGGCTCATTTTTTGCGCAAAGGATCTAGCCAACGCGGAAATAATATGCGGAAATGGAGGCAGTATTCTTGCCACCATACCACGGGAGCTTGATTTGAGCAGGGTACATAAACAAATCGTGACGGTGATCCCACACAAGCTACTTCTGTGTTGTGGTGTTCAACGCCCTTCATCAGAGTTACATGACATACATTATAGATTTGTTATAAAAATGTGTTAGTGTGTGTGTTTTTGTATTGTGTGATTGAAGTGATTTACAGAGATCGTGATTGTGTGTGCAGAATGCCTCTGTATCGTCATGGGAAAGACATTTAATCCAAGTTTTACATTTGCTTTGACAATTGGTATAAGTCAAGCAGATGTTGAGTATTTAATTTTGTTACTAATGACTGAAAGTTTGGTTTAATAATACAAGCAGAGGTCATCTTTGCCCACTCATCGGTAAAAAAATAATCCTACTAATATATTATACGTGAATTTGGAATGGAAACAGATTTTTCTCTGGATTGACACATAGGCTACTTTTTATCCCAAAAAATCAATGGTTTCCCGAGATTTGCGAAAACTGATGATTTTGATGATATGAATGTTTGTTACTCTTTCACGCCTCGACTACTGAACCGAATTAGCTGAAATTTGGTATTAAGACATAACTACACGTGGACTAACGCGTGGGCTACTTTTTATTCCAAAAAAATCCATGGTTCCCGACGGATTTGTGAAAAACTAAACTCCACGCGGACGAAGTCGCGGGCGTCCGCCAGTTATAATATACATCCGTATGAGTATTAATTAAGATAATGAGATACTAAAAGCCAATAGCACAGGCAGGAAAGCGTCGCGGCAATAATAGCGCACCGATGTAACTTGTAGGCAGGAGAGGGAGCGAGCGCGACTCCGGCCGTATCGACCGCCGCCTGTTGAATGCCGACAACACCCCATGTCACCCAGCACCCCAAGACCTTCGCCCGCCCGCTTTACTTTTCACGTGCTTAAAATAGGAGCACGTATGTATTGTCGATATTTGAAACATTAGCTTACTGTCATACAATAAGTAAGCTCAGTGTGGGCTGTGATAGCCCAGTGCGATCTTCGATCTTTAATTGGTCCAGGTATGGCTGGTGGGAGGCTTCGACCGTGGCTAGTTACCACCCTACCGACAAAGACGTGCTGCCAAGCGATTTAGCGTAGAAACCGAAAGCAGTGTGGATTTCATCCTACTCCTAACAAGTTAGCCTGCTTCCATCTTAGATTGCATCCTCACTTACCATCACGTGAGATTGTAGTCAAGAGATAACTTGTAGAGTTTAAAAAAAAATAATGATGATGATAATGTACTGTCGATATTTGAAACATTATCTTACTGTCATACAATAAGTGAGCTGTGACAGCCCAGTGTGGGCTGTGATCCTTAATTGGTGTAGGTCTGGCTGGTGGGAGGCTTCGACCGTGGCTAGTTATCACCCTACCGACAAAGACGTGCCGCCAAGCGATTTAGCTTTCCGGTACGATGTCGTGTAGAAACCGAAAGAACCAAGTTAGCCTGCTTCCATCTTAGATTGCATCCTCACTTACCATCACGTGAGATTGTAGTCAAGGGCTAACTTGTAGAGAATAATAAAAAAACAAAAAACGTGGTCCTCACATCCTGTGCAAATTGTTGCTCTGTGTCTAGTCGATGGTATTTGACTCACCAACCAATATACCAACGCAAATAAATTATAAATATAAAAAACATATCACTAGAATTTGCCTAGACAATCTCCGCGCGTCTCGATTTGTGTTTTGATCAGGTAGGTAGCAATTACCTCACATACAAGTGGACGCTCGCGATCTAGTAGTAATTACCTCAAATACTAGTGGCCGCCCGCGTCTCCGCATGTAATTCTGTTTTCATTAATAACGCCGACAATGGAATTTTCCGGGATAAAAATAGCCTATGTGGTGTAAGCATTTTCTGTAGACAAAATTCCATTAACACTCCAATGCCAAAATGAAGTTAATCTTAACTATCTACTGCTTCGAATTAAATAAATATCTAAATGTGATCGCACGTGTGAATTTGTGAAAAAGCTTTGATTCCATAAATAAACCTTTTTAAGTATATGAGGATGAAATCTGGCAACAGCATTTAATATTTAAATCTGCGACGAAAAAAATAAATCTAGCGAAGTGAAAAGTTGGAGCGCGGTTGGAATACATTTATTGGGTCAGATCAAAACGGTCTATTATTTTGGGGACAAAAGTCGTCACCGAAAATATTAGACGACCAGAATCACTAATTTGGTGCTAAGTTAAGTTCCAAATTTAAATTGTTTATAGAAATATTCGTAACTGTAGAGGAAGAGTCGTCTGTGATTGGTGCAAACTTTCATTTTAACAAGTTCTGTGAAATGTATGGGTTTATTCTTGAAAGTTACATTCGGACCTCTTTCTCTAAACTAGCACAATATAACGCCTTAGCCACGTGTCACGTCGATTCTCTTTCTACAAACTCTAACGCTTCGATAACTAACAAAATGTATGGTAATGACAGATACGATCGACAACTGTCACTAAAGAATGTAATTCCCATATATTTTTTAATTTTCGAAGCGTTAGCGTTTGTAGTAAGAGAATCGACGTGCCACTTGGCTACAGTAAGAAAATTCGTATTCTAGTCCAGTTTTGGTGATAATACATTAAAATCATAGAAATAACTTGATGGTGTAAACAGATTAGTGTTCTCATCCGTTTATTTGTGACTAGCAGCTGCTCCGCTGTTTTACTCGTGTAATTCCCCTTCTCGTGCAGATAAGGGAATATAATATAGCCTGTGATACTCAAGAATAACGTAGCTTTCTATTAGTAAAAGAATTTTCTAAATCGGATAACTCAAAAACACAAACTTTACATCTTTATAATATTGGCATAGACAGTACTCGTAATTTTATAACTTGAGCATTTATAGTTTTTTAGTTTAGTTAATTAATATTTCAAATATAACTATACTTTTTATAAATAAATAAATAAATATACTTAAACAAAACACATCACTATCTAGCCCCAAAGTAAGCATACAGAGTAGCTTGTGTTATGGGTACTAAGATAGTTGATATTATAATATTCATATACATTTATATACTACATATAAATACTTATATAATGTATAAATACACACAGACACTGGAAAACACCCATGCTCATCACACAAATATTTTCCAGTTGTGGGAATCGAACCCACGACTGTGGATGCAGAAAGCAGGGTCACTACCCACTGCGCCACGCGGCCGTCCTTATGTCCGTTTTTATGTCTTTGAAGAAAAAGAATTTTTCTCAAATATAATATACAAGCAAAATAGAAAACATAATGTGGAAATGGGCTAATGAGAAGTCTAGGCAGAAAAGATAAGGTCAACATTTAGACAAAACAATCAAGCTTTTTCGCATTTGGTCTAGTGTTAGTTATTAAGTCACGTAGAGGCTACAAACCAAAATAAGTAGCACCTGACATACGTGCGTCATCTTTATATTAAATCTTTATATAAATGAAAATACGAAAAATATTAGTAATATTTTTACTAGAGATTTCTTTAATGAAAAAAATAATCTAATTCAAATTCTAAATTCGGCCGTGGCTAGTTATACCCTACCGGCAAAGACGTACCGCCAAGCGATTCAGCGTTCCGGTACAATATCGTGTAGAAACCGAAATGCAGATTTTCATCCTACCCCTAACAAGTAGACAGCTTCCATCTAAGATTACATCATCACTTACATCAGGTAAGATTGTAGTCAAGGACTAACTTGTAAGTATTAAAAAAAATTCTGTTGGAACCTAGGACCTCTTGATTTAAAGCCACAAAGGCTTTAAATCAAGGCTAACTGTACCTACGAGCCAATATTTTTATTGATTTTTCACTATCATTAACGTCGGTTGGGTTGCTTATTTGACTATTTACTACTTTAAAAAAAATAAAGTGTTCAAATGTTGTTTTTTAAAAATCTAAATAAAAAATTTACTAATTATACTAATATTATAAAGCTGAAGAGTTTGTTTGTTTGTTTCATCTCAATCTTAGGAACTACAAGTCCGATTTGAAAAATTATCTAAATTATCTAATTAAATATATTATCCCCGTATTCCTACGGGAACGGGAACCACGCGGGTAAAACCGCTCAGCTAGTAATTACACACTCTTATAAAGCAGAAAACTATTTTACAGTTGTATACTTTAATTTTCTCGTACATATTTTTCTTTATCTCTTTTCGCATAACGAAACTTGGCACAGTACTGACTTTTAGTTAGAGCCGCTATGCTTCACGATCGCTCGAAACCTTATCTAGTTGTTTTAGTACATACACGATCCGCACTCGGCACTTAGCAGCCCGCTTTCTGAACTACTGAACTTTATTGTCTTTCAAAGATAAACTTCTTCAGCGAGGAAAATGTAAAAAATAATATACGGACAAAATGTATGTAAACAAACTGTATGCTTTAAGACTAGACTAGATTGTTGACTCCGTACTATAATTTTTTGCAACAATTCCCGCTGGATTCATAGATTAAACATATAAAAAAAAATTAATAAAAAATTTCAACCGACTTCCAACACAAAATATAACCTAAACTAAAAAGCAAAAAATAACATCGTAAAATAACTCCTCCTTTTTGGAAGTCGGTTAAAAATAGCCTATCTGTTGCTTAATAACCTCATCTTTTAGTAAAAATTCTATTAAAATCTGTTCAGTAGTTCCAGAAGAACTGACAGACAAACAAAAATTAAAAAAAGAGGTTGAGTTTTAGTACGTTATAACATACATACATGTAGATACATTTGCACTTAAGAAAATAGTTATTTGGAATCACTGACGTACAATCCAATTTTATTTATATGTATTGGCTGTAGAGGTGTATTTTAAAGTGTTTATGTTCCTTATTTAAATGGCAGAGCTTCAGTAAATATTTACTGTGGCAGAGCCTTTGGCTTACAAATCTATCAATGTAAAGCTAAAGACGGAAGCGCAATTAACTTTTAATTAATTAAATTCGCCAATATAGTTTGTAGAGTGTGTCCCTAGCTCAGGATTGTCTGTCACGGTGGCATTTCATGCTAAGTTTAATAGTAGAAACCGTAGATGTGTTAGAAACTAATTAAAAAGTAGTTCAATACTTTGTTGACACCACTCTGAAAATTGAGTTAAATTTTCAGAGGTGTTAGAAATAAAATCAATAACATACCTATTTTCCGTTTAGAAATAGATTTTTTTGATTTGATGTGTTTAAAACAATAATAATAAATATATGTATTTATAACAATAATAATTAATCAAATTGTTCATTCTAAATTATAATTATGTAAAACTATATTAGCTATCTCCTATTCATGAACAATTTTACAAATTACCAGGTTAGCGGTAACCTATTGGTTTCATGGTTAATTTACTCGCTAAATTCAGTTGTTTGAAAGCGCATAATTCAATCTTAATTGTGAAATCAGAGATAAATTAGAACGTGAAGTGTTTATTTTCGATTTAACTCACAGTTAACTAAATATTATAATTGAGACTGTGGGATTGTATGTTGCACTTATTTTTCATATTTCACACAAAAAACCCAAAATCTTTACAAATTATATACCTGCCTCGTGAATCACTCAACCTATTAGTGAAAATCGCATGAAAATTCGGTATAGTTTGCAAGTTTTTTGCGAAAATACCTACTGACAGACAGACAGACCGACGCAGCATATTACTTTGTTTTATAATATGTTTATATATTTATATCTACTCGTATATCTCACTATTAAATAATGTATGCGTAACAGACGAAATTCAGTAGGGTGAAAATTTCATCCCTATTGCGTTCACGAGTTACTCCCTCGCGGAATTTCGTCGTAGTCAAATAAAAATTCGTTTAGAGAAATGAACTTACTTCCTGTTTCGTGTGTCTATCACGTAAGCCCTTTTGAACGGTACTTTACTTCGACGTAATTTAGTGAAACACATGTTATTTCTATTCTATCCACGAATTCGTTGGGTGTGCAGGATCCAATTAGGTTAAAGGATCTGCCTGTCTAAGCGGCGTCCATCTTAGGGACTACTGTGGTGAACTATATGTAATGAAATATTTGGTACGTAAATTAGATAAATTGTAGGCAGCTGTTTCAGAAATGACGTGTAAATATTATGCGGTGATGATGACTAGTTATACATACACAGTAAGCTCTCATTCGCACGAGAGTTTTTAACGGACATAAAAAAAGCTTTTTTACCGCGCACTGTTACATTTTCAATTTTGGGCTTTGGAAATAGACCTTCATTTTACTTCATACTAGTATTTGAACGCTTTTTAACATACGTTAAAAAACCTCTCGTGCGAATGAGTACTGAGGGCTATTAGCAGAGTGCGTATGGAACCATCACGCTGCTCCAATGCAAATTGTCAGGCTGTAGTTTTATATAGTTAGTTATAGTGGTAGTTACTGATAATGTATAATTATTTAACGGCCTATATCAGATGTTAATGATATTCACCGAGATCGGCTTAACGTGGTCCCGAGATGTATATCACCAATAACTTCCCAACTTCGGTCTGAGAATTTTGACTAAAAACGCAGAAGAAAGAAGGCTAACCACTAGAAGAACGAGACTTTTACCCGACAGTACCCCATTCCTTAGGAACGACTGAATAGAGTTGCTAATGAGTTACTTATTAACTCTTCTCAAATAAGAAGAATCTACTTTCTGAACCGGTGATAGAGTCACTATTCACTGGCAGACTTTACCGAAATAAGGCAATTTCATTTGATGTGAAACGTATGTAAGGTTCTGAGAAAGAATACATTAAGGAACTTGTGCTAACTTATTCGAATAACTATACAAATCATGTCCAGGTGGAATGGTGGCAAGAATACTGGCTGCAATTCCGCGTGGACAGCCAGGCTGATCCTTTGCGCAAAAAATGAGCCAGCCGTTCTGTCACCAGTCGAGGCAACCAGCTGCGATGAAATGTTTCGGAGAAATATTTTGGCATTGCGACTCCATGGCCCAAGGGTCTCCACGGCAAAAGGAACAATAACTCTCAGTCAGAGAGGCATACTTGTGTCACTTACCGGTTTCAACTTCTTCAGTTGCGGCTCCCGGTCTTGATTCTTACTCACCAGAGAAAAGATGTATACTAGTACATCATAAAAGCGTAGTAAAAGTTTAAATAAAATGCTGGTAGTATCGCAAAGTCCAGTGTTAGAGGAGACGGCGTATAATCAATATCTGAGCCATGAATAAGTAAGACACATGAGATGGTTTGAGAATTATTTATCTTGGCTGAAAAATCGCGCAGATTTTCTTTGTGATAATGTTTTTATAAGAGTATATTATAAGCTGTACGTCATGACTTCTTGTGATTAAGTTATTGAATTTGTAAATCAAATAGATTAGGTTATTTTATTTCTAGAGTTCAGGCTTTGAATGGAAA
Source organism: Bicyclus anynana (assembly GCF_947172395.1). Lineage (NCBI taxonomy): Eukaryota > Metazoa > Arthropoda > Insecta > Lepidoptera > Nymphalidae > Bicyclus > Bicyclus anynana. Next base: position 13,347,640 of record NC_069089.1, read on the forward strand.
AAATATTTTAGGGTCAATTTTGTTACAGCCTGTGTTAATAACAATAAATTATTATTTGTAAGGACGTACTTGAGAAAGGTTATTTATGCAAAAGGCGAGAATTTTAAGAAGATGATGATGTTTATGTAGTTTTAAGTAAGTATTTCATTGTTTTGTATTGTATTTTCAGTTGACATTTGCGCACCAGCCATTTCTCTCTGTAAACTTGAACTCCTTAAGAATCACAGTTGCCTAGACGATATCACTGTAGAGATAACGCCGCCGTTAAACCATACTTCGGAAGTGGGTAGTTACCACCCTACTGGCAATGACGAAAAAGTGTAGAAACCGAAAGGGGTGTAGATTTTCATACTCCTAACAAGTCAACCCGCTTCCATCTTAGATTGCATTGTCTCTTACCATCAGGTGAGATTGTAGTCAAGGGGTAACTTATAAGGAATAAAACAAATAAAATACCTGTTGTTTTTGTACAATTTTGTTTTTTTTTGTGTAATAAAGTGTTTTATTATGAGTACCCAAGTTATCGTAGCCAAAGTAAGCTAAGGTATCATCTCTTTTAAAAATAATTTGAAAGAGATGATAGCTTAGCAACAAAAAGTTAAGAAGTAACAAGTTGTATTAATTGGAATTAACCGCTATTTGAAGCTAATATGTTATATTTAAGTAATATTTGTTTAAGGTTAAATATAGAAAAATGAAAATCCTGCCTAATAAATGGATTGGAAATAATCTCGCAAAGAACACAAAATCTTTATGACATTTAAATATGCGTACCTAATGAATTATACTGGTTCGGAGATCACAAAACATTTGATGAATCCGTAAAAGAAGGATTTAGGCAACGCCGGAAAACGTATTACGTATACAATAATAGCTGGCCACAAATACCATTTTAGGGCACAATAAACGAGATGTAAATAAACTAAAATCATTTAAAATTATAAGCCTTTAAAAATAATTGTTTTTTTTTTTAGTGTAGATACAGTCTAAGATGGGACAGGCTTGCCTAGAAGGTGCCTATTCACTCTTGTTTTGTTTATACTTAAACAATACACATATCATTACTTAGCCCTACAGTAACCGTATAGCCTGTGTTATGGGCACTAAAATAGTTGATTTTATCATCATATATATTTATATACTACTTATAAGTATACTCATGTAATTACTTATGTAATATATATTTTTTATTTTTTTTTATTCTCTACAAGTTAGACCTTGAGTTCAATCGAAAATCAGGAAGTGCTTCTAATTTAATTTACAAAATGTACCCCTCACACACTAAGAGGGTGTGTTAATTAAAGGCTTGCGATAATAATCAAGGGACTTATTACTTTGATGTATGACATCAGTGTTTCGATCGATGTTACCTACTATAATTTATTCATACTGACTAATTATATGGTTGATATTGGTTATGTTTAATAGATACATTTCACTGAAATATTTAATTTCTTAAAAGATGCCACTATTTCATCTCATGTTCGTTCGTTTATTTGAATTAGCAATATTAATGAAAATACGATAAAGCGATCCAAGTCACAAGGGAGTACCTGTCCACATTACCGAAATACATACAATTAACTAACTAACCGAAAGTTTAATACTCGCATAAGTCGTGTCGTTTTATAGTAAACGCAAAGGATATTATAGTCTGGCAAGTTCATTGATGACACTCCCATGATATGCGGGCGACGGGGGGAAAGATTGCGCGGGTGTGTAATCATGCGTGCGGGGAAGTGAGGTGCTTCAGTCGTGGGTTTTTCATTCATCGCTACAGGTCCCCCTGCCCGCGCGGACAATCAGGAGTGTTACGAACGGAGTTGCCAAGCTATAGTACCTACTTACTTGATAATAATTTAGAGCCTGTCGTAACAGTTAGACTTTCGTAATTATATAAAAGCTGAAAAGTCAGCCCAAGCTTTCTATGTGTGCTTGAAGTGAATGAGGAAATAACTATCAATGATCCATTGTACGTATCTGTCTTGAATGGTGATAAATGTAAAGACAGTAAGTGGTTTGAAACATTGTTTTTATGTAAAAACGGTATGTCAGAAAACTTTAAGTTAGATTCTGGGTCGGACGTAAGCACGGTAGGCAAGTACGAGTTTGTAGTTTGGTCTGTAGTGACTTATAACACTAGTAATTTTTAATGTAACGTAACTTTTTTGTATTTCCTACTTAATCATGAAAAATTATATCCCATCTTGCCAGGCTTTGTGACAATAATTCGAAGATAGCCTTAAAGTATGATCATAAGCAGAATTAAAGAAAAGTTTTGTTAAGATACACATCGCCAAAACAAAAGATAAAAGAGCAATTATTAAAATACGTAACATTACAGTGTTACTTTTATTCATACACGCATTCATTAGTAGCCGATGGACGTCCACTGCTGGACAAAGGTATCTGGCACGGACTTCTAAACAAAACAGTCTCGAGTCGTCAGCATCCAGCGGCTCCGTACAACCCACTTGATGTTTTCGTTCCACCTAGACGTGAGGGGTTAACCAACACTGCGCATTCCTGTGCGGGGTCGCCATTCGAGCACCTTGGGACCCCAATGCTTATCGGCTTTTAGAACTATGTGGCCTGCCTATTGCCACTTCAGCTTCGCGATTACTTATTCCGTAAAAGTAATTATTTTAATAGAACAATACGTTACTTTTATAATCGGACAAATTAAAGGTTTCGATTCTTGAAAAAGCTACATTTCTATTTCTGTACTTGCTAACCGTACCTATGGTAGAAGCATGGGCTGATAAATTTTCAGTCTTTATAATATGCCGAAGGTCTGGCCATCAAAGACTCGTAGTTCCTATAATTGCTGAATCAGAGTGAACGAGAATTTTTACAACTAAATTTTGCGTGGAGGCATTTTGCTTGCGTGAATTTTTCAGGCGTTAATAACGGATGACGTTTAATATTGCTGGCGGTCGGTTTTCTATATATAACGAGCGCCTGTGATAGTCAGATATACCTTATTTTATGTAACCAAAATTTTGTCAGCACATGCTTCTACCATATGTAGGTAGGTAAGTGTGGCCAGTGTGGCCAGTATACTGTGGTGGTTTTCGGAAGTAACAGGTTTCAAAGGTCCATATCCTCCATTTCGCAGTATTTTTTTGATAATTCTGATTCAAACTCATCAAGACTAGCCCATTTCAATGACCCACTATAATCTTCCCTTGTTTAAAAGAGATGGGGTTTGGGCATGGACCACGCTACCACGCTTATGTTATCGATTACTATCAGATCTTATAATGACCAGGGTTCAACATGCTCTCTAAGGCACGGGGTTGCTACGAGTACACCACTAAACTCCTTCTTGTTACTGAGAATTGCTTACTTACTTATTAAAAGAAAACTAACCTCATCAATTTATAGCCAGAACCCGCACTCGAATCTAAGACCTCAAATTCGACGACACCACCACTTCGAGATTGAACCACCACTAAAACACCAATTTAGTTGTACCATTCTAGTGTTATCACACAACAAAAGCCGTGATAGCCCATTGATATGACCTCTGCCTCCGATTCCGATAGGTAAGGGTTCGAATCCGGTCCGGGGCATGCACCTCCAACTTTCAGCTGTGTGCTTTTTAAGAAATTAAATGATGAAGGAAAAACATCGTAAGGAAACCTGCATACCAGAGAATTTTCTTAATTATCTGCGTGTGTGAAGTCTGTCAATCCGCATTGAGCCAGAACCGCATTATTTTATTTTATTTATCCTAATGTTACTATCCTATCACGTAAATACAAAAAATATGTAGTATGATCAAGTAAATAAAATACTCTTGGTAGATACGGAGTACCTATAGTCCTAATGGCTCCTATTAAAATAATTACTTTTAAAAGTTGAATAAAAGTTAGCGTGCTATAGCTATGGAAAAGTAAAGGACGATTTCGTTTTAGCTTACGAAATCTAAAAAGGTAGGGGAATTTAAATTAACAAAGTTTCGCCTTTATCAAGGGAGTCGCCCATCTTTTAGGTAATAGAAAAAAGATTTGTCGTTTTTGTTTCTGCTCATTATTGTTTGCAATAACTTGGATTTACAAGTATTTTTTATTTATTTATTTTTAGTTTTAGCCTGGGTATTTTTTTGTAACCCATCCCATTTATGGGCAAACTTCCCCCAACTCTTACATAACTTTAATTTACGTACAATTGGACACAATTAAAAAAAAAATTATTTTTACGTTTTTAATTTTCAAACGTTTTTCATTAAAATGAGTCACGTAAAAAATTTTTATTCAACCGTAAACCAAAAAATAAATTCTATTAAAAACAAAGGCAAGTGGTATGTTTACACGAAGGAAATGCATAACAGAACTAAAATACCCGAAGTACCGCAAAAGGTACCAAACCGAACAAGGGTTTGATGAAGCATTTGGTGAACAGATGGAAGAGGAATAAGCCAAGTTGGAGATATTATTCAATAGACGAAATTAGTGAAGGCGGCAACCCAGAAAATAACAACTGAGTGTTCCTGAAAAGCAAGCAACCGCCAACATTGGAGAAACATCGCATCTCACATCGTAGCAACGCAGTAGAATAATTTAATTTCAAGTAAAACAGCTAAAACTTCTGTAATTACAACCATATCATTCAAGTGTCGTCAAGTTGAAATAACATTGTGAAATTGAATTCATCCTAAGTTCCGAGCAACTAAAAGTAAAACGCTGTAAAAGTTGTTTTTACTTTCACATTTTGCCCCTAAATTGAGTTTATGTTTGTCTGTGGTTCTTTTTCTTACTTACTAACGTTTATAAGTGGGTAGGAGGTATCTCGACCTTTAGGAATAAAAGGTAGGTACTCCCACCCGCATAATATTTTCATGAATAACATATTCCCTTTACAGATTTATACCATTTTAATGTTAAATTGCTACTGGAAGGTTGCATAGTTTCTATCTACTAAAAAAATAGTCATCATAGCCCAGTAGATGTGACCTCTGCCTCCGATTCCGAAGGGTATATGTTCAAATCCGGTCCGCAGCATGCACCTCCAACTTTTCAGTTGTGTGCATTTTAAGAAATTATATATCACGTGTCTCAAACGGTGAAGGAAAAACATCGTGAGGAAATCTGCATACCAGAATTTTTTTTTAACTCTCTACGTGTGTGAAGTCTGCCAACCCGCAATGGGCCAGCGTGGTGGACTAAGCCTAACCTAATTTTCAAATTTTACTTATTCTATTTCAATTATAGGTATGAAAAACACTCACTAAAGCGCAAATTCTAAAACGTATAGTCTTGAAGATTGCATTTTCCCTAGCAGTAAAATTAAAGTCAAAATAAACACCGCGTACTGTGTAACGTTCCGTTGAAAACGTAGAATGTTTCACTGTTCATACAAACTTCAGAGTGTAATAAAATGTAGAACAAAAATAAAAGGGAACGGTTTCGTTTCAGCATCCATTGTAACAATTTTAGTATTTTACGTTAATTACTCAACAATCCGGCAAATACTTAAATTTAAATAAGAAATACATAACATAATTTTAGCAGACTCAGGAGTGGATTACAAAAATAAGAAAATGAATGTCGAACAAAGGTTATATTATATTCACAACATTTGTCAGGACAACTTAATTAACAAATCAAACTGTAATCAAAATAAGACCCTAGAATGGCAGAACATTACCTTGAGTCACGAACTTGTGATCGTTGTATGTAGGGTTAAGGGATCCCTTGACAGTTAACTAACTCAATGTCTTTACGTTGAGCTTATAAGTATTGCTCTTTAGTTTCACACCACTTGTCTAGTTGAGTCGATATGATAATGTCGAAATGTGTTAACTTGGGTGTTAGGTTTATTTTCGTTACGGAATTTCTTGATTCGCCGCACTCAAAGCCCGCCATATTAGCTATGCAATAGTAGGTAAATCATTTGTCTTTCATAAAATGCAAGCACTTTAGTACAAAAAATACACCAATGGATATAAAATCACAATAAAAAGTAAAAATGTATTTCCGGGAAAATGATTTACAAAAGGATTATATAAAAAATCTAAATAAACGACCAAATCGACGGCAAAAGCTGACTATAAACTAAAGTGCTTAGAAACAATTTATCGATAGTTTCATGGTGGCGCCGGGCACTGAGATTGAAAAAACCAATTTGTTATAGCTGTCGCTTTACCTTCATATCGAGCGGATTGCGTTGTTTCACACATCACTGCGTCGCCGTAAAGTGCTTTGTTAGAATTATAAATGATTTTCAATCACGGATATAAGAAGCGCTTCATACTATATTCTTTGTTTTTTATATTGATACTCGTATCATTAATATTATAATAAGATTTATGCTTACATTGACAGTTTTGATGGTGAAAAGTCGTTGGCATTATTGTCTTCAATCAATTCAATACAAGTAACTAACATCTCATCATCATCAATCATCTCACTGTAGTTGTCCTTACCTTTTACCATTTTCTATATAAGCCGCACATTTCATATAAAAAAATGTCCAAGTCCAAGTTTCGTAGTTGTACGTCACCAATGCCGACTTGGAATAGTGGACTTTGTTTGGTCAACTGCGACGCATTATATTTCACGTACTAGTTTTTCGTTTCTTTCTAGTGCTGAGTCTCAGAGCTAAACCGTGGATTGACAGACGCACAAATATGGCGAAGCTATGATATATAGATTAAGCCGGATTTACATTTGTCTGATGTGTCGTGTCGTGACGCATTAGAACAGAGTCGGTATCATGCATTTTGTATGGCAACGTTTACACTTACGTGTTGTGACATGTCCTGATGGCTTTTGATGTGCCGCATACAAAATGTATTCTGTCGTCACAACACGACACGTCAGACAAATATAAATCCGGCTTTAAACTTTGTTAAAGAAAATAGAAAAGCGCCGAAACAGATAAAACCCTTTAAATATGTAAATAAAAATTGTTTATTGAGTTGTCTCAGCTTTTCAGCGCTCGCCAAGGGGAATACTCGGCGCGCGTCACGTACGAGACATGAGTAGCGACATTGGTGTCAATTCAGTTGGCATAAATTTGCCTGAAACCACTACAAAATTTTAGTTTGCCCAACTAGGTAGCTTGGGACTAACGATTTAACTCCATAACAAATTTGCGACTCCGAAAAGCTGTGAGATATTGCTTATCTAAAATTAAATTTTAGATATAGTTCTAGAGAGTTGTTCAACTATATTACCAAACGCTATTCCCCGAGCTTTTAGCTCTTTGAAAATGGCGCGTTATATGTATTGTAGCAATGTAATATAAGTTCCAGATATTTATAGCTCAGATCATAACGAGTTAATATATTACCAAGGGACACGTTTCTCGATATACGAGTAATATACGTATTATCTGCCTTGGGGTTTAAGGCAATCTAATCTCGGCATAGTGCTCTTGCCCATCGGGTCACGGATACACATTTTTGGTTGTGTTTACTTAATGCTGTTGCGAACAATCTTCATAGAGTGTTTCCTTACATTGAGTGGGAGAACCATTGTCAGAAAATGGTTCTGTAGACCCATCTGACCTTTGTAATTATAGGCAATGTGATATCGTTGTTTGATTATATTTGTTTTGGAAAACTAATTTGTTAGCCAATTCAGTAGGCGTTATTTGCTGTTTATTTTAGTCATCAATTGAACAGGAAGCGTTAGTTATTTGTTGTATAATAACTATTATAAACAAATACTTATTTTTAATTGGACAAAATGTGTAAAGTTAAAGTCAAAGTAAAATTTCATTTATTTCAATTAGACTTAGTTTACAAGCACAGGCCAATGTAATTAGATAATGCCTCTCTGGCATTTATACATTATAAATGCCTGCAGTAAATGCCGGTCAGGTAAATGAAAGCCGTGATAGTCCAGTGGATTTGACCTGTGCCTCCAGTTCCGGAGGGCGTAGGTTCGAATCTGGTCAGGAGCATGCACCTTCAAGTTTTCAGTTATGTGCATTTTAAGAAATTAAATATCACGTGTTTCAAACGGTAAAGGCCAAACGTCGTGAGGAAAACTGCATACCAGAGAATTTTCTTAATTCTCTGCGTGTGTGAAGTCTGCCAATCCGCATTGGGCCAGCGTGGTGGACTATATTTTGGCCTCACCCCTCTCATACTGAGAGGATATTCGGCTCACTGCTAGAGCCGAATATGGGTTGATAATGATGATCATGACGACATTCGGACATACCTACTGTTTTTTGAGATTGCCTTATATATATGCCTGTAGTAAATGCTGGTCAAGAAAGACTTTGTGAAGTAGGTACACGCGCCGATCGCGTATGTCGGATAGCCGCGGCGTAGGATCAATAACTGTGTCATGAATAATTAAGCTCAAACATCCACTTTTACGCCACTCCCGCTTTCGTTTTAACTAGCATAAACTTTAAGATAAGTACATTACATCATCTCATCATTAAAAACCTCTATATATTTCGACTAGTAGACGCCGCCCGGTTTCACCCTCGTGGTTTCCGTTCCCATAAGAATACGGCAATAAACATAGCCTATAGCCTTCCTCGATACATGGGCTATCTAACACTGAAAGAATTTTTCAAATCGGACCAGTAGTTCCTGAGATTATCGCGTTCAATCAAACAAACAAACAAACTCTTTAGCTTTATAACATTAGTATAGATAAGCATTTTTTAAATTTGATTTTTGGTCAGTTATTTGCGAAAAATCTCATTGATGTCAGTAAATGATGATGGAGATGACAATTAGGATCTACTATATCTCGGGGTATGTATTTATGAAAAAACAACTAGTGGTTTGAAATTTCTTGCATTGTATTCCTTTTATTTAGAAATTAAGGAATCAGTCGTCAAATACTTAGTATATACGTCTGGCCACTGAGGACAGCTTTAGGAGGCTTCGGCCGTGGCTAGTTACCACCCTGCCAGCAAAGACGTACCGCCAAGCGATTTAGCGTTTCGGTACGATGTCGTTAAGAAACCGAAAGGGATGTGGATTTTTATCTCTCTCATAACAACTTCAATCTTAGATTGCATCAACACTTACCATCAGGTGAGATTGTAGTCAAGAGCTGACTTGTTAAGAATAAAAAAAAATGTTTTCCTAGAGAGAAGTTACAAAAATGGTAAGAATGTGTCCTGCTGGTATGACATATGTTTTCGTTTTGTGTTTTACTTAAAAAATATGTAATTTGTTTGAAAAGAGAGATAAATGAACAGTGTAGTCATGGCAAATGTAATTATAATAATCTTAGGCAATAGAAGAATCTTGAAACTTATTTAAATTTTGATGATGATGATTATGATACTTGGCGACCATTAGTAATAATAATTAGATTAAAGATAGGTGTATAACTTGCCTTAGTACCGAAGATGGAGGGTAAATAATATTATCTCACGCCCCTTGGTTAATGGGGGTGAACCACGGGGCACAGTTAGTAATAATCAGATTTACGACACCGCGGTCGGGTTAAATTAACGCGGAAGCCTTTGATTCTGTCTGTCATCATCTTTCATTTATTTTTATTTCTTGTCCAACAAAGTTTAACAATAACGAAATGTTTACGAATTTCTTGTTTTAATCCACTTTAAGTTACACTTTCAATAGTTATGAGTTCTTAGAATATAATTTTATAACCTTAATCATTAATCTTAAATGAAGAAGATACGTCTCTTCGTATCTTCTTATAATTTTATTAAGATAATATTTAAGTTCTTGTTAATACAGTATTAATAAGTAAGTAGTTAAGTATTTACGTTTTTCAAAGTATTTTTTATGACTCTTCTTATCTTTCTTTCTTTTTTTATCATTCTTAAACAACGTAGATTTTTTTGGCACTGAATTATTTATTGTCAGGAATAGCACAAATAGCAAATGTTATACCATTATTTCCATGGAAATGGAGGGGAATTTACGCTGATGAAGCTGTGGGGAACAGCATATATGTTAAAAGCTATAAGGTTTAAGTGTGAACTTTAAACAATGATAATTTTGTATATATATCGGTTACGTCCCTACAAAATCACCGCAAAAAGTGATCCGAACAATAGGCTACAAAACTGAGTGCACACATGCGTAATTTTGTCTTTAATTCCATTAAATATTTATGTATATATAGTTTTTACACTTCTTGAACACACAACTCGACATTGTAGACGATGTTTAGGTATTCTTTAAATAACGTTCTTTGTTGGCCACAAATAACATTAAGATGTGGAAATTTCCTCTTTTGAGCGCCTCATTTTCATGACATAGTAACACATCTAACAGTATTTAACATCATTGACTTTGAACTAAAAAAATATATACCTACTCGTATGATTACAGAAAAGACAATAAAACTTTTTTTTTGTGTAGTGTAAGGCAAGGAAGACAATAAAAATATAAGACCCAACAAATAAAAAATACTGTAAAAAGGGAGATGGACTTTAATTAAATATAATTTATCACAGGCATTCGTTTTCCTTATTGGCAATTTCTTTCTTGGTGAACGATTATTTAAAATTATTTGACTCATTTAGTTGGTTTATTTTGCGAGCAAAATACTGTGGATTTCAAATAAGTATTATTAACCCAGATAAGCCTGAAACTATTTCTGTCTTAGAAAGTTGTGATTTTTTTATATATTTTTAATTATTGCCTCAGTATTTCAGGAAAAATAATAAAAAAAATTAGTGTCCCTCGGAAAAGCTGGAAAATGACATCCCATATATGGGTCGGTCGGCAAAACATATACTATTTACTATTAAGTGTTGAACAACGTATGGAGGTACGAATAAAATACTTTTTATTGCATAAAAGTATTATTTATTATTGTTTTAGTAAGATTTAAGTTTTTGCGACAATTTTATACTGAATGGTAACTAAGAAAACACTCTTTAGGATGCAAACGTATATACGTATACACTTCACGCAAATATAATTGCAGTTTCTTTTACATACAATTTCATAAATTTTTACATACATACATTTCAATGCCTGGTTGGATGGCAAGGGGCACTTGGACACTCGATTTTCACGAACTGTACCGGTCGCTTTCAAGTTTCTATTTTTCAGTTCGTGCAAAAGAGGAATAGATGTGAAATAATTATCAAAGAAAAGATGAAAAGTATTGTTAGGGTACATGTTTTGAAGAGTATTTGCATACTGTAGTATTACACTGCCACCAAGTCCAAATTTCTTGTAAACAGCTGGTAGTTGTGTGGACTGCCCTTGGTAAGGATCAAACCAAATTACATACCCTAAACGAGTAGCCCCAATCCAATATTTGTATCCCCATCTCATTGGCTTACCCCTGATGAACTGTTATGTTGTATACCTGTTGTACAACTATGACCGCCGTAGTAAGGAATCATAGCCTCGTCAATACTATGCATCTCTTCAACGGGTGCATTTTCTTGAAAAACAGCGTTTAGCAAGCTAAATAAAGGCCACATTTTAGCATATTTATCACTTTCGGTCAGAATCAATGAGTTGTCACAACAGTGCAAATGGTTCATGATGTATGTAAATCTGTCACGAGATAGAGATTGGTTCACAAGAGAAAATTCACAATCGGACGAGTTTTCCCAATACATTCGACGTCTTGGCAAGCATACTATAAAGTAATATTCCAATAAAAGATTTCATTTCACTGGTAGTTACATTGCCTGGTTTGTTTTTTTGAGAAGCATACAAAATAAAAATTATTAAGTATATTCCACAAGCATATTTATAACTTCGTCATTGAATAATTGGTCAAAATAGTTTATCGGAGAACGTAACATATTTCTGGGGCCTTCTAAGGGCTGGAAACTAGGAAAATCAATTGGTCGATGTCGATTCCTCCATTCGTACGTTTTGTTTTGCACTGATGGAGGACGAATTACTGTATCTTCTAGTTCGGCAGATGTAGATGGCCTTGGCTGTTGAAGCGGCTGTTCAATGCGAGATCTTTTTTGTAAACTAGCCAAAGAAATCTCATCTTCACTCTCTGGTTCAGAATTAGTCTGATTGGCATAAATAGCTAGCAGGTGCACGTAAAATTTAACCAGGCAGGTTATGTATAACAATATTATCCTCTTCTCCTGAATCTTCATCAGTATCCGCAGTATTAGCGTTATCTGGTGGTTCAAATGTTATGCATTCTGGGACCGGACTATCATCATTCTCTAACTCGTTCAAAATTTCGTGTACTGATAAACTATAACTGATTTTGATCTAAAATAGGAAAAAACAAAATATTCAGTCAAAACTTTCAATGTATTATGGTTGTGCCGACAGACCCATACATGGGTTCATAAAATTTGCGGCCATATAAAAGTGACAAAAAGTTAGGTTTTTATTATTTTATTTTCAACATAAATACTGAAATGTTACTTAGTTTCTATTTTTACTTCTATATTTTTAAAATTATAAAAATTAGTATATTATAAACTTACCTTTTTGAAGACATGTTTTACAATATCCAATAAACATATATTCAATCACGTGAAACACCAAGAAAATAATTAATTCACTGCGTTACTTGTCACTACAATTAACAGGTATCTACTAAAGATTCTAAAAAAATGTGTAACTTGGTTTAAATAAATCAAATATTGACGGTAGATTTTTTTTTTCTTACGAACCCATGTATGGGTCGGTAGGTTTATCTGGGTTAAGAGAAATAATTGCATAAGCAAGACAGAGAAATAATTGAAATAAGCAAGACAGTCGCAGATTTTCTTATATTTTTTAATGGAAGATGTGTGTTACTTTAAAGCTATTAAATAATATAACTTCATTGTTATTGCGTTATTAATAATAACGAGAGCTGTGATAGCCCAGTGGATATGACCTCTGCCTCCGATTCTGAAGGGTGTGGGTTCGAATCCGGTCCGGGGCATGCACCTCCAACTTTTCAGTTGCCAGTGAGCCGAATATGGGTTGCTAACGAAAGACTAGTAACAGTTGACGCAACACGTGAAACGCCCACCTTTCAAGAGGAAAACCTTCACCATAAGAGAGCAACACTTTGCACTCATTAGGCTCAATTTACATTGTCGTGGAACGAAATGGAAGCGAATTTTTTGTAACAAACAGTAAGATTTATATCAATTTTACAACATAGAAACTAAATACGAGTGACAAAAAAAACTCGAACGTGTTTCGGGGAATCCTTGCGCATTCTCGAGAATTCTCCTAGCTACTATCGGAGTCGTCTGTGGAATGCACGGGAAGTGGCGCGTAGGGGTTTGGTTGGTTTATGAAATTCTCGAACGTTTCTGCGAATTCGCGCTCCTTCTTGCTCAATGAAGCGAAATTGACGCTTTCGTTCTGTTCCGTGTTAATTGACCCTTATGTTACAAATTCCTCGATTACAGGTGGTATTAACATTCATTATTTATGTTATTGTAGAAGGGAGGTTGATAAATAAGAGGATATTTGATGACTTGAGCTCAGTTGTTTATTAGGCAGCGTAGACACTGTCACGCTGCCACGCTTTAGTGATTTTGTGCTACAATGTTTTGTGTTGTAATTACTGTTTATCATAAATAATTTAGTGTCAGCATGGAGAACATGTCGGGTAGGGAATATGAGTGTTGATGCATTCTAAAGGGATCCATTAAACCTACTCTCAAGGTCACAAGTCCTAAGACCTGTTGAAGGTGTTTCCTCTACCACAAAATAATAATACAATCAATGTCGCTGCTACCCGTCATGATACATTTAGAAACATCTTCGACATTTAAGCCGGATTTATACGCATCAGAATAGAATCGGTATCATACATTTCGTATGGCAACGTTTACACTTATGTGTTGTGACATGTCGTGATGGCTTCTGATGCGTCGCATACAAAATGTATGATACCGATTCTGTTCTGATGCGTCACAACACGACACGTCAGACAAATATAAACCCGGCTTAAACGTCGCTAGGCGCATTAATTGTTAATCTAATTTCATTACACTTTAGGTACAGTGAAATATCAATCTTGTAAAAAATTTGCTTGTCCGTACTTCCCCAAAAAACTATCTGTCACAAGGTGCTCTACCGCAAAAGTGTGTGTATCTATTAGGTATGCATTGGTTTCTTTAGGATGACATTTATTTTCGAGATTTTCCTAGATTTTCTCGAATTGACACTAGACATACTTTATAAAGATTTACAGGATTAGTGTAAACTTTAAAATATAACTTGATTACCTACATAGTATTATTAATATAATTGTGTTCTAAATCGTTGTCTTTATTCATTGTTTCAGGTAAGAGTTGGAGGACAAATTAAAAAGTAAGACGACGGTAATGCTGGTTTGTAATAAGAGTTACTAAATAGAAAATATATTTTTAATAAATATTTAATAGATATTAAGCTACAAAATAACTATATTGGCATCATTTTTAATTCATAAAACAAAATTTATGTGTGCGGCATAGTACAATAACATTCCGGAAATCTCATTTTTACATATGAATTAAGCAATATTAACGTAATATTGATTAATTTTTCCCGAAAGTAATATATTCAAAGGTAGTTAAATACTCAATTACAATTTACAATACAATAAAAAAACTTTGTAAAACACATAGTTTCTAGTAAACTGGCTGAAAGAGAACCAATTTTGTCTTACTATGTAATCAAATAATTACTATATGAATACAATAGCAGGTATATAACGGTCGACAATGGAAGATAATAACCGTCGTTACTTATAGTTTAAGAGACAGCCGCGCCATTCTCTTGACTATAATTACAACTTTAATTTCGTATCATACTTAAATTATACTTTTGTAAATTAATTTTTAAGCTTTGTAGAGAATTAGAGGCACACATTTACGAGTAGTGTCCGATGTTTAGTGCTAAAATTATAGTATTAACAGTTTAAAGTGATTATGTATAATCTGTAATGTTTCAAATCGCTCATCATCATTATTGCTAATAAAATCTTGTATATGTTGTATATTGTATATAATCTAACTAGTTACTATAGTAATCATTCACGAAAAAACATACATTAAGACACTTAATATAAAATTACCAGGTCATGCAGTACCTTTATGCTTGTACGGTGTTCATGCCCCTAAAATGTAAATGCCACCGTAAAATTGTAAATACCTCGCGAAATTGTAATCTGTCAAAAGATTGTGAACCCCAACATACTACTTACAATTTAACGTGTTATTATTCGGCATATTGTAAGGAAGAACGTACCTACAAATAAAAAAAAATAAATTATTACCTAATCTAGTCATTGTTTGCTGAGCCACTCAAGTTCCGGTTCCTTGGTATCACAGTCTTTCGACAGCTCACAATCTCGCGAGATAGATTATAATCTACAAGTATTTTCAAATTTACGGTGTCATATATATGACAATATATATTATATGTACCTACGATATAAATGTAAAAAATAAATAAATAGCTCAAGTCACTTAATTTTTTCGGCGTAAAGCTTACTTACATTTACGTAAATTGTACGTAAATGTAAGGTTAATAAACAGGTTTATGATTAAAAGTCCTAGATGAGTTCGAAATAATTTGGACATATCGTCCCTTAGCTTACAACACCGCTCAAGTCATTTTTACAAACTTTACAGGAGACGTAAAAAACTGTATATTTTAAAAAATCTCTGGTTTTTTTCTAGTGCTATTTAATACATTCTTTAGTTACCGGTTAAGAAATAATTATTTATACTTATTTTAACGATTTACTTTATTTTAACTTTTATTTTATGACTTGAGCGGTGTTGACTGACATTTTATTAGATTTAGGCGGTGTTGTTTGTGAAAATGTTATGGATTAAGGTATTAAAAGATGATTTGCAAATAAAAGCTTTTATTAAGAAATATTTCAAGAAAATTAACATTCTTTATAACAAAGGCATTTTAACTTAAATCTTAAGAATCACATTGTTGAGATCAATTGCTTAAGGTTATTTTCAGCTTTATGACTGCAACAAACGTCGCATTGATCTTTCTTTGGGTGGAATAGGCTCAGATTGAGTTTCAAAAATAATGTCAGTAATGCGACGGCATCTTTGGAAGATCTACTAAAAACTTTTCAACGTGTTTGATGACATGGTCTTAAATTTTTCCTGGATTTCTGCGATTACTGGTTGAAGTAGACACACCGGGAGAGGCATAGCACAATCGGTTTTTGTAGACCAATATCTTATAAGCCAATCTTTAATTCCAAGAGTAGCCAAGAACATTTTTTTACAGACTTGATGACGTACATTATCAATCGCCAAAACGTAAGTTCGACTATCAGTTCTTTTGGATTGGATTCTGGATTTTTTGTAACTTTCTTTAGTACTTTGTTAACGTGAGAAGTTATAAATGATCTTCGCTGCTCCCAGTTCATGTTCTTTTAGAAATTTTCAAACAAATGTTTTCGCTGTTGCTCGTTTATGTTGTCACATGACCTGAGTTTGGATTTCTTGCAAAACGCAGAAGTGCACGGTGGTTTTATGTATCTTGCAGGCTTAAATACGTCTTGTTTCACTTTAAATGTTTCATTAATCTTTGCTTTTCTGTCTCTTCTGTATCCTAAATAATTTTCACCTTTCATCCGTAATTCTTTATTTATATTATATTTATATTCATTTGGATCTTTTGACGCCTTGTTCTGTAGTTTTTTATGACTTAACAAATCACCGTGATAAGGAACATCACTGAATATGACCACTTTGTTAGTGATGGAGTAGCAGAGACACTGGATTGTTGTATATTGTTTTGGGTTGTTTTATCTGTATCTGTGTTAATTACTATATCCGAAATTGGGTCTTGAGTATTCCTAGCAAAAGCTTTGATGTCAATATGTCGTAGCTCTTGTACAACGTTCTCACTTTCTACCGAGATATTGGCTACATTCAATGCAGAAGGCTGAAGATACTCGATGGTTACTGTAGCAAATTCGGGTGGTATATGTTGCAGATCAAAGAAGTCATCACCGACTTTTTCTACAACTTGTAGATTGTGAAAGTCAATGTTTTCATTATTAGTCATAATTAGTAATAATAGTCTATGTTCTGGTCAAATATTGTGTTTACATTATCCTGGCTACTTATAATACTTTTTATGGACTCTCCAAAGTTTTGATTATTTATTGGTGTTGCAATAGTTTCATATTTAGTAAGAGAATTGCATACTTTGGTGTCAGAAGAACTAGTGTTATCTTTTTTATTCAAATCTAAAATAAATAATTGGAATTATTGCATTAAAGTATTTTCGCGCGAAAAGTATGACAGACTAACGACTTGTGCGGTGTTGCGACGCCAACCGACTTGAGCGCTGTTACTATTTTTTGAATTACGGCTTCTGATTTTCTGAAATCTATTCCAAATTCATGAGACCAATAGTTCGACGCGCAATGCGCAGCTTCATCCAATGACATCAAAATGTAAATACCGCCAATTTTCGACTTGAGCGGTGTTGTTAGCTAAGGGACGATATTGCGCTTTGAGCTGTTAACTTATTTCATTAGAATGTATGCCATTTTAAATTGTAAATCATATTCTGTTTTTGTTTTAGTTTAGAAAGAAATTTGATAGAAGTCTACAAAAAATATTTTAATTAGTCAATAGTTATGCTCGCCAGTTTTTTTTTAAATTAGTAAATCAGCTCAGTTTCATAGTATTTTCGTTCCTGGATTTCATATCCCTGTCTCTTAGCCTATGTGCACCACATACACATCAGGCACTGATGATTGAGTAGCTACTTCTATTATCTCGGGACATATTACATGTACAGTGTGGCTAGATTGCTTACCTGATATTGTACCATATATTTGTAGGTGTATTTTGCGCACGACTATGTACTATTACGTGTTATGACGGCTGATAGGTGCAGTGAGTAGTGACCCTGCATTCTGCATCAATGTCATGCATTTGTTTACTACTGGGAAGTATTTCTGTGATACTTAACACGGATAAAATAATAATTATCTAACTTTTTTTCTGCTTATAGGTTCTGGAATATCATTACGAAGTCTGTGTATCTGATTATCATATTTTGCGTGTCCTTGAAACAAGAGAGAACATGCATCTGCTAGGCTAATGCATTTCATCTTGGACTGCTTCTCCACTTTGTTGAAATGCGATTTATGATGCGACGATTCATTATTCGCAGAAGAACTAAAGTTACCGACATAGCTGACAGTAGAAGTGGCAGTGGGTATTGGCATACCAAGGTGCTGGAATGGCGATCCCACATCGGAAAGCGCAGTGTTGGTAGACCCCCCCGTTGACCTAGTGGTGGACCGATGACATCAAGTCAGTAACAGGGAGCTGCTGGATGCATGCTGATGAGATCGTGCTGTTGGGAAGTTTTTTTATGAAGCCTATTTCTAATGATGAAACGTACAGCTCCTCTGTACGTTTTATCATCATGGAGTTTAGGACATTAACAGATACTTACGAGTACATCTGCATTTATTTAAAATGTAAAATATTTTTAATATTGATATGTTCTCTATAATTATGATGTTGTTAGGTTAGCTATTTACGTAATAACTTGAAACAGAAGATCCCTTAATTACGGACAGAAAGTAATCTACTTGGTATTACATGGATCTCACAACTTTTTGCAGTAGAATACCTGATTGCGAGAGTTGCTACATTTTACAAGTGTTGTTTTTTATGGCATCTTATATGTTACAGGTATATGTAGTCAAATCTTGGGAGCTAAATTAGAACCATTTCCTAAGGTTAAATTGAACTATAATTATCCTATTAGAGTCCTAAGATAGTTGCATATTTTACAATGATGGTAATAATACTGATGTCACCATAGAATTGGTTTGATGATTGATTTGCGAGATGATGGACATCTTTAGACTATATTTCCGGGATAAAAACTAACCTATGTTCTGTTCCAAGATCGAATTTATCTCTATACCAAAATAAATCAAAGTCGATTCAGTGGTTAATAGCATAACGTGATAGTATTTTTATAATAGGTTCATTAATTACTATTAAAAAAAATATCATCCCGCAAAGACTCATCATAAAAAAAATGCGAAAATGAGCTATGAATTTAAAAATAACTGTATAAATTACCTTGTAATGGCACCTACTGCTCGAGTCCTTTTCGCACTTGAAATTAGAAGGTATTTTTGTAGAATAGCCACAATATATCACTTAGTACGGTTCGCGGTAGCGAACGCGAGAAAAGCAATTATTTCTTTGAAGAATAACGAGACCCATTTGATTTATGATTTCAAGTCGAAGACGCTGGTATTCTTGCTAATATTTATTATTTAACTCATCAACATTTTGCTTAAATATAAATATATACCGAGGTACGGGAAGAATAAACTTGTAGCTCTTTTAAGTAAACTCGCTTCCTTTTTTCTTGCTTCTTTAAGTAATACCCGAAACTATGAAATAAACGAGTAAAAAAAACATCCCCACTTTACATGTAGGGGAAGTATTTAACCTAAAAATAAAAAATATATTTAAATATTTTAATTTACGACTTTATTCACATTTTAAATGTCCATACTCATGCTAATTTACAGCTTTCTAGTAGTAATAGTCTCTACGCTAAACCGCGGAGGGACGGACGGACAGACAGACGGGCATAACAAAACTATAAGGGTTCCTCGTGGACTACGGAACCCTGAAAAAGTGAAGAATAATATTCGCTATATATGAAATTTCGTTCGAAATAACCTCTAGAAAAACCTTACTTATTGGTTTTGAAAAATCTACAATTTTTATATCCAAAAACATAGTCTTAAACTTAGGTTCAGCTTTATTATAATCACATAATAACTTAAAACATTTTAGGAATCTAAAAAGAAGATTCATAACTAGGACGAAATGTCCAATTTAAAACCCTAACGCCCGAAATTCTAAATTGATATGTTTATTAATATTGCGCTAAAAGTAGTGCGTTAATTGGACTGGGCACGATTATTTTTGGTAAAATAAAATTGATAATTATGATTTACTTTATAAATTGAAATATTTTCATTAGACAGCTAAGTGTTACAAGATTGCCAAGTTTATTCCAGCATAGTTAATGAAAGATATTGGATGATAAAGAGGCGTTAATAAATCACACCGTTGTGAGTGACTAACATTAATTTTAATTTATCACGTCTTCCTAACAACCTCTGCTAATTCGTTCCTGTGAGCGAAGAATAAATATATTAATGATTTTTTTACGTTAAACAGGAATAATTATGACATTGCGACGTTTTACCAATATTTAGCACATGATTTAAGTTTAATCTGCCTATACTTACTATTAAAAAGAAACAAAATTTTCTTACACCAAAGTTACACTAGAATAGTCAATGATTTTGAAAGAAAGGAGAAATCCGAAATTAGGCCCAACTTTAGAGAACGTTTCAAAAATGAAAAATATGCTAAAAAGTTTATATACCTAGGTATATTTTATTTGTGGACACTCCGCAATTTCACCCTCGTAGTTCCCGTTAACATAGCAATTATGCTATGCGCTGATAATGTAGTTTTCCACAGGTAACATAATTTTTAAAAGCGGTTACTTAACCCTGGAGTGGTCGCGTGGTTTAAATATGTAGTCCACCCATACAAAATATAAAATATCTGAAAAACGGTTAGTGTTAGCTTATTGCACACCTTCAAATGACCGTTGAAGAGACCCATTCAGAGTCGTACAAGCACCAGTCACTAATAATTATTGATGTGATGGACTAAATTAAACATTTTTTAATCCAGTTTGAAAATGGACTACATATGTATTCCACGCGACCACTCCCGTTACTTTAGGTACCCGACTAGGTGGGTAGGGTTATGTAGTTTTGTGATTAAAGAAATACAAACAAAAAGCAACTTAGGTAGAAAGATTTGTCAGGTAACTGTTGATAATAAAGAAGCAACAAGAAAAATTAAAAAGAGGTAAGAATATATAACGCTGTAAAGCATTAAAAAATAATCACCATTTAATATTACAAATGGAGAGAATATTTGAATTATTAAAATATTGTAATATTTTCTTCGTACACCATTTCCTAATGGTATACGGGTGCATGCAATCCATCTCCATTTATACAAGATGCATCTATTTTAAAATGTCTTTCATGTAATAAATAAAAAGGAAACTCACGAGACAGTCAATTTGTTTTTTTTCTTTTCTGTCTCCGTACCCTCTTTTGCATGACTAGGAATGCGAGTTCCCTGTCGCATAACGATTTTCAACAACACAGTATCCTTAGAGAAATGTTTCAGATACCAACGAGGCTTTGCAAGACATTATTAAATCCTTGGCGTTGCGCTTAGCAAGTTTACTGTATATTGTACATTCGAGAGGTTTAGAGAAACAAAAAATTTTACATGCCTTAGTATGGCGTTTATTCCTCTAGTGATATCAAGTAACATCGTGACGTCACAAAATGGACGACAACGTTTTTGATATTTGAAAAAGTACATAATTGATTGCAGGATTTTCTTCAGGATTACAAAGTCCTTTAGACGACGCTAAACTTTTTAGTAAGTTCTATTATAAAGCTCACAAACTCACTGTTTGTTTGTTTAATTGAAAAAATATTATTTTTGTTTTACCAATAGCAGCGGACGATCATAAATAAATGACGTCCTTAGAAAGCCGTTACGCCCATTTCTTCTTCTGATTCTGCCTTCGGACCTATCAGGCGACTGACGATGCTTCTGCGCTCACCTAAAGACCCGGATGACGCTGTTGAGGTCCCATTCAGGAGCCTACTGCACTTACACAATCTGAAAAAAAGGAAGAATAAAAAATTGGCACAAGCAATATTCTAAATTACTAGCTGACGTCGCACGGTTGCACTCTTGTCGCGTTTCCTTTACCGTACGAACATAAAATATTATATAGCCTATAGCCTTCCTGGATATCTAACACTGAAAGATTTTTTTAAATCAACCTGAGATTAGCGCGTTCCTGAGATTAGCGCGTTCCTGAGATTAGCGCGTTCAATAATACAAACAAACTCTTCAGCTTTATAATATTAGTATAAAGCTGAAGAGTTCCGAAGAAGATATCCGCTAACATGGGGAATCGATATCGTTGATGTGAATAATTAAAATGGAGTTACCGTGTTCAGAGTTCTAAATAATAGAGGTTTCCTAATGATACTAGTTGAGCGAGGTCATTTGTTTATAGGGGCATGTTACTTAAAAATGAATACATAGTAATTTTATTCAAAAAAGGTACATTATTTATGCATTTTATTGCTTGAACATTTTTGTATTGTGTAGGTAAAATTTTTCATACCTCAATATATTTTTTTTAATTTTTATTCTTTACATGTTAGCCCTTGACTACAATCTCACCTGATGGTAACTAATGATGCAATCTAAGATGGAATCGGGCTAACTTGGTTAGGCGGAGGATGAAATCCACACCCCTTTCGGTTTCTACACGACGTCGTACCGGAACGCTAAATCGCTTGGCGGTACGTCTTTGTTGGTAGGGTGGCAACTAGCCATCAATTCAGTGTTTTATAAAGCGGTAAAAGACCACATATAGACAGTAATAAAACCTTTCAAGAGGCGTAGTAGGATTTTTAGGCATTTTTTAAAATATCTAATACTAGCTGACGCCACGCGGTTTCACCCGCGTGGTTCCCGTTCCCGTAGGAATGTGGGAATAATATATAGCCTATAGCCTTCCTCGATAAATGGGCTATCTAACACTGAAAGAATTTTTCAAATCGGACCAGTAGTTCCAGAGATTAGCGCGTTCAATCAAACAAACAAACAAACTCTTCAGCTCATAATATTAGTATAGAAGAAACCTGGCGCAGTGGTATGCGCGGTGGATTTAATGACGGAGGTTCTGGGTTCGATCCCCGGCTGGGCCGACAGAGGTTTTCTAAATTGGTCCAGGTCTAGCTGGTGGGAGGCTTCGGCCGTGGCTAGTTACCACTTACCTACAAAGACGTACCGCCAAGCGATTTAGCGTTCCGGTAAGATGTCATGTAGAAACCGAAAGGAGTGTTGATTTTCATCCTCCTCCTAACAAGTTAGCCCGCTTCCATCTTAGATTACATCATCACTTACCATCAGGTGAGACTGTAGTCAAGTGCTAACTTGTATAGAATAAAAAAAAACATTTTGTATATCACTCGAAACGATACATAGGACATTCGAAAAAATGTAAAACACATTTTGTTTTACTGAATCAAGCAAACACGGAACAATTACTTTTGTTTTATAAACAAAACATAGCTTGGTATACCTACAGAGAGTTAATAAAATTCTTCATGCCTATTAGCAAATCCAAAGAAAACAGAAACAGGGTAACTTAAAACTTTAGTAATAAATAATTAGGCAGGCCGAGTGTAGGTCAAGGTCGAAAATTCATTTAATTTTTCACATTTCATTTCAACGAGATTTACCTACTTAGCCACGCTTTTATGCCGGCTGTTAAAATGGGAAAGAGACTGGCTTGACTTTTGTGGAAAATGTTAATATAATTTTAAAACAAAATATATTTTTTTCAATCGAAAGCGTTTTTACCCGTACCGAAATGCAACGAACAAAATGGATAACAAACTGTGTTGTTGCATTGATCGAAATGAATATATATGAATAATATTTAGAAACATTGAATAAATTGTTTTTTACATGTATCTATACTAATATTATAAAGCTGTAGAGTTTGTTTGTTTGTTTGATAACTCAGGAAGTACTGGTCCGATTTGAAAAATTCTTTCAGTGTTAGATAGCCGATTTATCGAGGAAGGCTATATTATATTATTCCCGTATCCTTACGGGAACGGCAAGCATCAGCGGCTCGTAGTACAGAGACTCTGATACTCTGGGGAGAGTAACAACTGAAGCTAAGGTAGGTAGGTAGGTTAAAAATAGTTATTTCTTATTACGTTACCCTTTTGAACATTTTCTTTGTGAGAAACAGTTTTAAAAGCAATACAAACAGTCCCTTATGCGCCAACAGTGCATTTTTTCTGATTAGGTATACTTAGGCGAAGCATTCTAAGTTTAAACCACAAGCAAAACAAGTTCAAAAATTTAATCTAGAACATCTCAAAGTGTTAACCTTTAGATTAATGCTCAATATTCTACCCTCGTCTTATTATATTATAATAAAGTAAATGATGAATCTCACATCTCACGTAGGTGCCATATCACAGCTTCGTCGATATGGTAATTAAGTGGAAATTGCGTCAGTTAATAGACACCGGCTCAAAAAGCGCTGAAAACTGTTTCAATTAAGCGAACGTTCAATTAACTTACCTTAAAGTGATATTTTCAATATTTTGGCAAAAAGTCTTCCTATACTTAATTACGTTGTTAACGTTCGTTCGTGTATTTCTGATAAATTATTATTAAATAGGGAATAATTGATTTATGCTGTTATTTCCGCTAAAAATCGACGAATCCAATAAAACTTGTTGTAGGCGAATATTACATCGACGAGTTTATAATAGCGGAATCGCATCCTTGCACCTCTACGTCGTCGAAATTTCTCAAACGCGTACTAAGCGGTGTAGTTTCTAATACACACTGCAAAGATATGGAATGCTCTTTCCAGCTTTAATATTTTAGTCAAGATAGGCATTTTCTAGGCAAGCGCGTTCCACCAAAAGCTGCATCATCGCTTACCATCAGGCGTGATTGCAGCTAAGCGCTTGCTTATACAAAATAAAAAAAAAAATCAATGAAATGCACGCCATTACGTACGAGTACGTTTCATTTCGTAACCGGAGCATCCTTGGGAGATGTTGACTCTGCAATGCTGAATTGCGAAGTGAATTTCGCAATTTAACATTGTAGAGTCAACATGACACATAAATTGTAGTTTGAGCAGAACGGAAAAATAAGTTAGCTTTTCCCTATTTGTAATGAACTCCCATAAAGTAAAAAACCTGCTTTTGTTCAATAATTATAAAATACATAAATCTACACTTACATAATCATCATAACCAAGCCATATTCGGCTCACTGCTGATCTTCAGCTCAACTTCAGCTCAGCTTCAGGTAAACTGAGAACCTGACTGAGTTCAGTCAGTCTCAGTCCTGACTGAACTCAGGACTAAGAGTCTCAGGACTTCTCATCCTGAGAGTCTCCTCTCAAGATGAGAAGCGTAAAGGGGCCGATGCAAATTAAAATGCACACAACTGAAAAGTTGGAGGTTTATGCCCCAGACCGGATTCGAACCCATACATACCAGAGGTCTATTAGGGCTCTTAGGCACCTTGCCTGTTCGACATGTCTAGTTACAGAAGAAAGCGATGATCAATCCTCTCGCCCTCCTTTCTACCCCTCGGTGTATCGCGTGAGATTTTGGTGAGTTTGGATTTTTGGTACTTGTGTAGCTAAAATGAAACGTTGGTCTATTAACGCACAGCCCAAACCACTTGGCGGATCGGGTTGAAATTTGGCATGCAGGTAAATGTTATAACGTACTCATCCGCTAAGAATGGGTTTTGATCTATTCTACCTCCAAGGGGATAAAATAGAGGATGAAAATTTTTATGAAACTTTGTCAATTTTGCGGCGATTTGGCAGAAATTTGGAATGAAAATAGATTTTACCCTGGATACTACTTTTCATCTAGAAAAAAACCATGGTACCCGCGGGATTTGTGAAAAACTTAATTCCAGGCGGAAGAAATCGCGGGCCCCCGTTACTCTGATATAAGTGGTGTTAATGAATTAAACATCACCATCCTAAGCCCACTAACTCTTATTCAAGCAATGTGATGGGTCTGAACTTTTCATATCTAATCATTTCCTTGCCTAGGCATCTTCTAAGCAAGCGCGTTCCACTATAGGCTGTAGTATCGCTTAGCATCAGTCGTAATTGCATTGCGGCTATAGCTTGATGACACATTCCATTATATGCGGTGGGAAAGACTGCGCGGGTGTGAAGTCGTGCGCGTGGGCAGAGGAAAGGGCTGCGCGGGTATCAAGTAGTGCGCGCGGGGCATCGTTACACCCCTTCAGGCCATCGGGAGTGTTACGAACGAATTTGCCAAGCTATAATCGGTAGAAACATTTCATCAAGACGCAAGTGTTAATAAGTGAGTATTTTGTTCAGTCAGCGAGTCCCACATACCCGGCCGTAGATTGCGTCGTTTTGTCTGTGTAGCCGCCGGAATGCGTAAAAGCATTTTCCAGCTAAAAAAACAAAAGCGTGGTGGGTCTAAGCTACATATATCCTATCCAAACAAGGCCTGAAATAAATAAAATAGGCTGATAATAATGACATAACAAATTATTCGCAAAAAGGTTTCGCGTCTACCAAAAATAAATCCATGTCTATACCTATAGTGTAAAGCAAAAATGTTAAAGAAAATTTGTAAACAATGAGACCATGAAATTGCTTTCAGTAATGTAAGAGAAATTTTCGCTAAAAATGTTTGAAACTCGCCTACTTATTGTCTCTAATTTCATTACCTTTTGTTTGAACTGAATTTTTCCTTTTATAAAAGTTAGTTTTAAGTCAAAATGCTCGAAGGTCGCTAGTGTTTTGGTAACTGTAATGGAAATAAAATTCAAAATCACTAGTAAATGTAAACTGTAAACTGTAAATGTAAACTGTAATATTAGTTTAAGGTAAGGCTCGATTTGTGAAAAAACAGTATTTCACGTGAAAGGAATTGCAGGCGTCCGCTAAGATAGTCTGATTAAAAGATATTATGTATAGGAAAGTTATGAATAATTAATATTAGCTGTGGCTTAATATTAATATTTCAAGTTACATAGCTTTTATCTGTAGGAAATGGATATTTATAGATATTAGATATTGGTTTTTAATAAAACAGGTGCGCTTAAAAGGATTTTGCGTAATAAAAGAGACCGAGACAAAGTTTCGTCGTTACCACAACCTGCTCTTTTTTGTAAATACCTATTTTCTTGTGTTATCAGAACAACAAATTAAAATTATTGGAATTTAATGTGTTTCCATTGCAATATACATAATCAAACCTTTGCTGCGTTTGTCTGTCTGTCTCGCTGATACAGAAATCGTGAATATGGAATGGGGTTATGTAAAGGTGACAAAATAAAAATCAAATATATTAAAAAATCAATTAAAAGAAGTGTTGACCATATGGATTAATCTATAGTCTTCAACACATTGTCTAAACCATTGTTGAAAGAAATTTGTATTTTATTCTTGTTTTACAGATTTTAATAGCTTCTTTAATTCAGACTGATATTGGCATTCTTAAACTATCACTTTACTTCGTCACATTTAATAATCTATTCTATTTTTATTATTCCATTCACAATTTCGCCAATATAAGCAAATTAAAGTTTAAATATACAGATTTTACGTTATTTTGGGCAGTCAAATTCGCGAATAACGAAATATACCTATAGCCGCGAATTTGGTAAAAAAAATCCGCGAATAGTTAAAGCGCGATTAAGGAGCTTTTACTGTAATGGTAATTGTTGAAATGAGTTTATTGTTATTTATTTTCGCTTCGTCAGGACGCACAGGTGTGACAGTTGCTCGGCTCAGGCAACGCTAGAATAAACAATGCTTAAATCACTTTTAGTGAGCATGAAATGCGCGTTCACCACGCTCGCAACTTTATTTAAACAATAATTACCATCCAATTTGAAGTAATTTATGAATGGCAGAAAACCTATAAATATTACATGCAGGCTAACTTCGACCTTTGTTTGTTGACATAGACGAAATTGAGATTCTATGTAACAAATATCAAATACTACTAACTTTTTTTTTAAAATAACTTCTTGCCTTTTTACTACTTTCCATGCTATTATTGTCATTTCAAATGCTTATCATAAGATTCAAAGTAAATTATTTTATTATTCATGTGACAGGAACACATTTTAATACGAGTACTCGTAAGTAACGATTTATTCATAAATATAATCAACCCCTTTCAGTACTTAAATAGCAATTGTGACGGTATGTTTGAAAAAAATGTACTATTGTCTTACATCGTTGGGATTATTATTAGATAAACATGTTTTAAGCTAGGTGTACAACTTTGCCTTGTACATTTTTTTTCCAATGTGACCGTTTGGCAGGGAAGTAGGCTTGATAGGGCTGGGGTAATTCCTTAATGCAGCCCAGTCTAAGTGCAGACGAAGTCGCGTGCGACCGCTAGTTAAATATTGCTTATTTATTGTAGGCTAACTTTACATGCACTGTTTAAATAAAATCGTCTGAATTCTACCAAAATATACCCAACAGCGCATATTTTTAGTGATAGCAGTATTCGAACATTTATGTTTTTTTTTATACATTTGTCTCCTAATAAAACATCTTATATATATAACATTCCATACATTTTGTAATTATGTTAATTTAATTCTTAATCTTGAAAACAAACTTTTCATATGCGTAATATTTTAATCATAAATTCCTATATTTTCACAAAATTAATACTCGAAATTGTTGCTGACATATGCCGCGGCGAGATCCCCGCGACGTCGAGTGTAAATTGGACTACAAGCCTGCCATAGACAGATACACTTCATTCTATGAAGGCTAAAAGTTGTCAGTCTACGGTCCAACCACAGGCAAGTAGATAACGACGGTGGTGACTTTGAAAGGTAGCAGATTTCAGGGGTCAGGGACCCTCAATCGTCCAAGTATAAAGCGAAATTTTTAACTGACTTCAAAAAAAGGAGGATTCAATTCAAATTAATGTTTGATACTTAATAACTTCGTCACTTCTTACCCATTTTGAAAGTTATTTTTTTTAAAAAGAGTAGTTATACATCCAGATTATTCAAATTTTATTTTTATCTAAATAGGTTCAGTAATTTTGTGTTAGATCAAAATCAAAGAACGAAATTGCTCTTACTGTTGGCGTTTACGGGTCACTATGCCAGGACACATTACAAACAGAAAAATAAATTATATTTAACAAAAAAAACTGAACCGACTTCAAAAATGCATTACTTCGGTTAAATATTTTTGATAAAAATATTTAATTTAATATTTTCCTTGTCAAATAATGATAAATCATTTTCCCAATCGCATGCTTCACAGCAACCTTTCGAAAAACACCGTTGATTTTTTTAAGAGAACAATAAGGGTCTCTAGCGAAGTTTCACCAGGAAGCTAAGGGTCTAGCGTCTGGAAACAAGATGTTTTATGGTATCCCGTAGAAAATATCAAAAAGTTACGTTTTATACTGGAACAATTGAGGATCTGGACCCTCGAAACCTGCTACCCACAGCTACTATGGATCTAACTCCATAATTGGCAACCTTACTTTATGACTTAATTTTTTTATACTTTTTATTTTTTTTATACTTACCTATGTTAGGCTGACAAACTTTCAGCCTTCATGAGATGAAGTATGTCTGACTATTACAGGCTCTTTGATATTGTTTAGGACAACAATATAACAGTGACAGCCTTAATTTCGTTGCCATGAGGGTGAAAGCGTGTGACAACTCGCTTTTTATTTCTTGAACTAGTTGTGCTACGCGGATTCGCGTACACTCCATTCCCGTTGTATATCAAGCTAGAACACGCAGCTATAATCTATCTGTAAGATAAATGTCATGCAGATCTATTCAGCTTATACATGGATTTATAAATGCTGTAAGTAAATCTACTTTTACTGCCTCGTCTAGTGGTTTGCCTGTGCGGCTTCGGACGACGAGGTAAGGTTGCGTTATCCAAGTCATCCTCGTGCCTTGTAAAGCAAGTTATTCCATCTGTTCAGTCGGTTAAGTCATAATGATTAACATAGTTAATTAACGTAGTGATCGTCAAAGAGTCAAACGTAAACCCACCAACTTTGGCGCAGCGTGGTAGGCCTAAGAATACACGGTAATCTTTGGGCCTAAGCTCAAAATAGGCTGATAATGATATTCCTGCTTCTACTATTTCATTTATTAAAAAGCAATTGATTGATCTTTCTATTATTAATTCATGGAAATTATGGATTTCCGAAATTGGCCAATAACGGAGATAAAACCCGCTCTCACTCATAATATAACCACAAAAACATTAATCCATCAAAGTGGTCGTTAGAATTGCTAATCGATGCAACAGTTAGCAATTTATATTAATTATACCAGTTGAACTGAACGCTACAATGCAGATGAATAGTTGTTTGCTACGGTTCAAATAACATGGACTTCAAATACTGCAGATGTATAGAAAAAGAAGCGATATATTTTCACGGAAAAAACAAAATGGTTTGTTGAAATATGGAAACAATACGACTCCTACCTGTTGAACTATTGTCGTAGGGATCGAATTTGAGGGTTATTGTGGGAAGGTTCAAATATCCTTAGACGTAGATGTGTGACGCGACAACTTAGATTTGTGGCGGTAAATTGTATTTAAATGTATTCCTTCTATATGTATTCTATCGTTAATTCGACAAATCATTTTAATTCAATTTCATTTATATTGTATTAAAATGTTAAAAAAACATTATAATGTTTAAATTAAACTAGCCGACGCCCGCGACTTCGTCTGCGTGGAATCCAATTTTTTACAAATCCCGCGAGAACCATAGACTTTTCCAGGATGAAAGTAACATTTGTGTTAATCCTAAAGCTAAAGCTTCAGTAGTCGCATTGCAAAGGAGGAACAAACATACACACTTACACACAAATTTTCGCATCTATACTAATATTATATAGCTTAAGTGTTTGTTTGTTTGATTGAACGCACTAATCTCAGGAACTACTGGTCCGATTTGAAAAATTCTTTCTGTGTTAGATAGCCCATTTATTGAGGAAGGCTATAAGCTATATATTATCCCTGTATTCCTACGGGAACGGGAACCACGCCGGTGAAACCGCGAGGTGTCAGCTAGTTTATAATATTAGTGTGATTTCTATATTAATAAAATAGTTGATTTGGGGGTTGCAACCATAACGAATGGTTATGGTTGCAACCCCCAAATCCAATCCAACGCGCAGTTCCCAATTCTACGATGAATTGCCTATAACATAGTTTAAATCTTGGTTAAAACATAAACATAAAA
This sequence comes from Bicyclus anynana, assembly GCF_947172395.1. NCBI lineage: Eukaryota > Metazoa > Arthropoda > Insecta > Lepidoptera > Nymphalidae > Bicyclus > Bicyclus anynana. The sequence goes on from NC_069089.1 coordinate 13,378,500, forward strand.
TGAGAAGAGAATATGAATTTACGACCAAGACCGACATAAATTATCCCTTACAGATATTGAGATTTATATTTAGAATAAAATGTTTTATACACTGGCTGGGGTAGACTCAGCGTAGTGGAAGACTTAGCCACCAGTTTTAATTAGTTATAATACTATCAAAGAGCTGTATCAAGCTATTTAGTATTCTGAGCGGACGCATTGCACGGATTAACTAGTGGTATAAAAGTGTAACCGCTATTAAAGTTTCGGTTTATTTTATTTTGTTAGACTTTATTATAACTGGAATATCTAGTTTATTTATCTAAATAAACTTGATATTCTATGGAAATATTTAAGAACACAAAATCCTACTTAGTAATATAGATCCGCAAATTGTGAGGAAGTCTACGGATGCAGGTACTCTCTCATGCAAAAAATTATGGCCGAATTTTTAAAAATTATATTAACACTAACTTGCACGAGTTGGATTCTCAATCAAAGATGAGAATTTACTCGTGCAAGTTCGGGCTTATATAATAAATGTAAAAAAAAAAGAGTTTTTGTGACCCCTGGCTTTAAAACTTGCCATACAATTATATGTGAATTTTGAGAACTGTTTTAGGATGCCAAAATACAAGTTTTTTATGTGGTAATATACATGGGTATGTCGATTTTCCGAGGTCAACCCCCTATAATGACTGGACTACGACGTTGATTCCATTAAGTCGATGAAATCTAGCCAGGTGAAACTGAGGCAGCTTCTATGCTACCAGTGATACGAGGCTTTGTGGTATTGTGCCGAGACACAGACGGTTGCGTGTAAGATTACAGTTCCGAGGACCTCTCGGAATTTATTCTTGCTTGAATTTAGCTTTCGTATTGGAATTCAGACTTGCAATACTGAGGTAAGGTCAAGGCCAGTTTAGTATCTAGAAAGTCAACCGACACGTTTTAAACCATTTAAATAGCGTTTTGCCAACAATTTTATACCTACATTTTATTTTATTTTATACATTTTTCAATCTGGTTCACTTTAAGTATTTCTATGGTATGGAATTCTTTACTAGGTACTTTCGAGTAAAGAATTCGACTATATCATTAAAAGAAGAAGAATAAATATTTTATTGCACACAAAAATACAATAATAAATAAATAATTTAAAGTTAGACCTGGATAATTTAAAGACCTGGACCAATTAAGAAAATCTCAATAGGCCCAGCCGGGGATCGAACCCAGGACCTACGTCTTGTAAATCCACCGCGCATCCCACTGCGCCACGGAGGCCGTCAAAATAAAGTAGATTATTACTACTACTATTACTACTACTACAACTACTTCTACGACTACTACTATTACTACTATTACTATAAGCTATCGAAAAGACCCTTTTAAAATAGATATAGTCCACTGAAAAAATATTTTAGTGCGGTATTTTTGATAATTAGGAATATCTAGAAGTAATTAAATTGAGCAAGATAACTAATATTAAACTCAATAAAAAAACAAAACAATTTTCAAATCACAAACTGTTATCAAAGTAACAAACAACCTTCATACGAAAATATGAAAATCAATGTTCTAAAATAGATAAAGCTACCTATTTTAATCTGTCTGAATTATTAACGGTTTTCGTTATTGTCAGCATATACAGAATGTATACTGAAAGCAAATATTGATTTTATACGTTGGTTACTAACCTTTTCTTAATTAGGATCTTTGCCAAATTTAGCTCTTTAGTAAATATCAGATATAAATACGTGCATGTGTTTCGAAGATCATGTTTGTAACCAGCTATTCTCAGCATAATATAATATTAGTTTAGTAATGAAATGAAATGGTTCCTAAAACCTATTAAATTATTGTTGTTAGTATTAGGTTCATGCCATTTCTGCCTATGAATACTAATCTAATACATTGATATACATATACATATAATTAGGCCCAGTTTATCCAATTAATATAAAGCAAGAGTTGTTTGTTTTTTGAATCCTTTGACGTCCCAAAAACGAAAGAAATGTTAAGCAATAGTTGTGGTTATGTCGATTGTCGATGGTCTAATGTCCGGCATTGGAAATATAGGCTAAATTAGCCTATGTACTATAAACGCGGAAGTTTGTATCGATGTTTAGATGTTTGTTACTCTATAACGCCGCTACTACTGAAGCGATTGGAATGGAAATAGAGTCTACTCTGCATTAACACATAGGCTACTTTAGCCTATGTGTCTATTTCCATTCCAAATTTCAGCTAAATCGCTTCAGTAGTAGCGGCGTTATAGAGTAACAAACATCCAAACATCGATACAAACTTCCGCGTTTATAGTATTAATAGGATAGGATTGTAAATAAATGATAGATAAATGATAGATCTAGATTGTAGATTGTTTGTTCTACGTGACGATTATCTGGTGAAGCTGAAAAAGAAAGAATTGAATAACTTGGACTTTGTTCACGAGATTACCAACATGTGGAATGTTAATCCGACGCTGTACGTTGTTGATGCTATAGACATTTCAGTCAACGGTCTTATAGCGGAAATATCTACCAAAACCATAAAAAGCTTTCGCTTGTCTGTTGGAACGAGGGTAGGTATACAAGAGGTACTCGTAATTTTTGAAAATGCGAGAATTGAGAGGAGATTCCTCACTATGGAGCCCTGACCACCGGTTGTTTGGGCAAGCCTTAACAGGATGGTTGTTTTTTTTTTAATTTTTTTTTAATTTTAACTTAAATAATGTTGGTATGATTTCGCGTTCGTCCGCGTTGAATTTAGTTTTTCAGAAATCCCTCGGGAACCATGAATTTTTTCGGGGTAAAAAGTAGCCTATATGTTAATCCAGACTAAAATCTATCTCTATTTCAAATTTCAGGTGATTCGGTTCAGTAGCCGAGGCGTGAAAGAGTAATAAACATTCATACCATCAAAATCATCAGGTTATCGCAAATATCGGGAGGCCATGTATTTTTTCGGCAAAAATTATATTTCTATTCCAAATTTCCATCCAAATTGCTTCAATAAGAGCGGCGTTAAAGAGTAACAAACATCCAAACAAATATAAAAACGAACATCCAAACAAACATAAATCCATACAATCTGACGCGTTTATAATATTACTAGTATTATCTTCTAGTATAATATTGTATAGATATTGTTGAGAATTTTAAAAAGTGTAAATGAGAGTGAAATACGAGAGTTAATTTTAATTAATATATTATCTATGTACCTATGTAATATTATCGCTTAAATGATTGTTTTACTAATAACAGTGCGTAAACACAGTAATTATTGAAACTACTTGAAGTGATTGAACGGATATTACTTTGAATAATTAATTTGTCGTGTAAATAGTTGTTTGTGTTAAAGTTTGTACCCTGTCAAGTTTAAGATGGGTTTTCGGGAGGCTTTGATTAAATTAGACACCGAGGTTTAAGTGTCAGTCAAGTTACCATACTTATAGTATTTGATAATCTTTACTTTTTAACCTTTTCATCTAACTTACTTTTACTGCGTTTATATAGTTTGACAAAATGAATTTGACCAAAAATTTAATTAGAAAATAATAAATATAAAATGTTCAGTAACAGTATATAAAGCAAAATATGGATACCCTTTATGGTTTGTCCTTGCCACATTCAGTACGAAAATAAAAAAAAAATATGATCCCGCAGTAACTTTCAATTTTCAATCCCCAGTTGTGAATGTAACTTTGAAACTGGACTCAGCTTTACCTCTATGCTATTTTATTTTTATGCTTTGTGGTGTCCTACGTCCTTCTATTATTTTGTTTTGTAGTAAAATATATACTAGGTACTCATCCAGTCGAGTTGGATATCTACTATTTATTATTCTCACGTATTTTCTCGTATTGAACTTGATATTATCCAAAAACATTCTCATTTACTTATTTGTCCTTTTTTAAATTTTAACAATGTTAATAAAATATAAAATTTAATATAAAACATCATTAAAAAAATAATAAAAAACTGTTTAGCCCTTCCACTGCGATACATTTTGATTAGGTACCCAAGCGACCGGTGTTTCTCAAGAATCACGGCCTTCTGTATCTAACCATTGATCCGGTAGTAGACAAGAGAAGGCTTCTGAAGGTTGGTCGAAGCTTTGGATCTCATGAGCAAGGTCCAAGTATTTTGATACGTTTTCCTTTTCAGCTTTAAACAGATTCCGATAACCATCATGTGGAACAGTTATTTAACAATTATTGGACGGCGCACTGACCGATCGACTAGCACTATAAACAATATAACTGTCAGTGATAATTAATCGTTCAGTAGAGCAATGCACTGTTTTCAAGAATTGTACCTATAGTATCCCAAAATCGGATATCATAGGCTAAAATGTATCCCTATATTCCCACAGGAGCGGGTACTACGCGGAGCGTCTGCTAGTTCAAGTAGATAATATAGTGGTTTCATTGAGTATTGGTCGATTCTATTTTTATTCGCATACTGTTAAACGGATAATTTAAAACCTAGTTTAATGTGACTGTTAAACATTCTGTAAAAACAGATGCTCCGTATCACGATCGGTGATATAAATAGTGATCGAGTTGGCTGCGGATCGACTTTCGATACTCTATTTGTGACACTATCATAGATCTGTCGCGGTTTGCGAAGTGGAGGTGTAAAATAAATTTTATTACACTTTAGAAGTAGTTTGCGGACGTTTAAGAAACAGATGCCTGTCTTCTTGGAATGTTTTATTGGTTGTCTGTTCTGAACGAAATACTTCAAATTTTTGAAGCAAAGGTGTAAAAATAGTCAAAATTAGGTATATATTTTTTTTAAATGCTCATAAGTTTTAAGATATTTTTTATGAAGGAAAAAAAGTAACATAAACTAACAAAAATTATGTAGACGTAGCATTAAATAGGTGTGCTGGTTTTTTTCCAAATGATAGAGATTCTATGCAATCGAAAGCGTTATATCGTATTAACACATCAATATCTTTTAGACTGCATCCTTAGGCGTGATCGCAATCAAGGGCTAAATTATCAAAGAATAAAAAAAAATGTCGTTGACTTCGCAGATTAATTAATTTTTAAAACAAAAACCTCCAAGTCTAATACCTGGTCTGGCAAATACTGTTCTGTTGTATAAATTATTTTATACAAAATACTAAAATTGGGATTCAAAATGGGTGTAGGAAGGTAAAAAAAGCGACCATAAACTCTGGGACATGAGATTGGATATTTTTTTAATTACGTTTTTAATGTATATTTATTTATTACTCTTTCATTATTGATTTTTAAAATGTCTTAATGTTAAAAATCAATAATTAATGAGTAAAATAATTTTGTGTGATACTCGTACACAATGTATTATAACTTGAGTATAAATATTAGTCGCTGAGTCTATGGGTCTTGTCTTTTGTAAGATGATTATTATGAATTCATATTTTCTTTCGACGCTCACGAAGTAGGTACACATTAAAGCTGTGATTATATTTACATTTTACAATACACAACTTTTCTTTGAATATTTATGCTTTCCACCTGATACGCAAACTCCGGTTAGGGCTGTAATTAATAAATTAATTATTGTTATTATTATTGAATATTTATAGCTCAGTACAGTGATATATATTTAACAAAATTAAGGTACTAGTCACGCCTAATTTTCCTTCACTACACTTTTTATTTCTTTCTTTATACCTTAATATATTCCGGTAACCTCATTCTAAATAGATATTCAGATATCATATTTCCCTTTGGTTTAATATAACAAGATTGTAAATTTCAACATGGCGGATTTATATCTGTAAAATATAGCAACGTCGGATGAACGCAGACTTTGATAATAATTCAGATCCGGTTACTTGAGTAGGTATTCCATTGTTAGCTCCTAGCTTCGATTAAACAGCTAGACATTCTGATTGACATACATAACTGTATGTTTCGTGAAATATATAGACAAACAATTATTCATCATTAACAACCAATATTCGACTCACTGTTGAGCACGAATCTCCTTGCAGAATGAGAGGGCCTTAGTCCACAACGCTGGCCCAATTGCGGATTGACTATCGTTCAAGTCTACTTCATTTAATGCTTTAATTTTGGACCAATTTATTTGTATACCGCATGATCACCGGCCACAGCTGGTACAAGAAACTTTAAGTGAGTAAATTATTATGGTCAAAATAAATAATATCGACTCATACGTAGCTTCAAATAATTGTAAACCATAATTTTCTTCAAAACTATTTTTCAAGCTTTCAACTATTTTTAAAGCAGATTTTGTTTATTTTAGCGTTCCGTAGTCTATATGAAGCTCTCATAGTTTCGCCATGTCCATCTGTCCGTCGGTCTGTCCGCGGTTTAGCGCAGAGACTATTACTACTAGAAAGCTGTTCTTTAGCATGAGTATGTACATTAAAAATGTAAGCAAAGTTAAAAAAATATCTTGAAATATATTTTTAGGGTATTGAAATATATTAAGTGAGTATGATTTTTTTTACTCGTTTATCTCATAGTGTGAGATATTTTTCGATGATGATGATGTGTCTTTTACTATTTTTCTATTTAAGTATCCACTATTTTTCGATTTGGGGATCCATTTGTATAATATTAAGATTTTAAAAGCTAATTTATGTTAGAGTCGAGTGTCACCCATCATAACTAGCGTAACGGTTGTTTATAGGTGCGTGGAAACCTTTACCGTTGAGCCATCAGCTTTAAGCCATTATGTCAAATAACAATAACAGTTAATAAACAAAAAGGAATTTATAATAAAAAGAAAAAAAACGCAAAAAGACATTCTTCTTGAAAACATGAAATATAATAAGCAACTACAAAAGCCATTAGGCACTCGGTTTTTGTTGAACCCTCAAAGGCTCAACTGCTGGAATAAACTTAGAAAACGCTTTTCCTAATGATGTAATACTTCTAAAGACTGTGCAAAGCGTACTTGTGTGCCAAACTCACAGCTTAACTTTTTGTCCTATTAGTACGAACACGGGAACGAAATTGAAACGTGCTTCCATTGAAGCTCGCAGGGGATTTTTTTATCGCTTAATGATTACACAGCTCAGTGATGTTATGTGTTCTGTGGACTTTGTAATCGACTGTTTATTACGTATTGCCCTTACCTTACCTTACCTTACCTTATCAGCCGATACACGTCCACTGCTGGACATAGGCCTCTTGCATGGACCTCCAAGCACAACGATCTCCGCCTCCAACGAGCCGCCAGCATCCAGCGGCTCCCTGCAACCCGCTGCAACGTATTGCCCATTAATACGTAAAAAAAACAAAACCGGACGAGAAAGTGCGAGTTGGACTCGCCCACCACGTTCCGTAGGTAGAATCTTATAAATATCAGGAAACGGATTGCGCAGTTTTTCGCACATTTCAGATCCCAGATTTTTAAGATTTAATAATAATAATAATAATAATAATAATATGTCTTTATTTCAGGCTAAAAACCCATTTAAAATATACAAATACATAATAAATAAAAGTAAATACAAATGTGTAGTTTGAGATTTTTTCTTGTACTTGTGATCTGTAAAAATACTTGCCAAAGCACAGTCCTAGGTCAACGGGAAGTAACTACCCTATAAGTTTTGTCTCTCTTGAAACTGTTGAAATATGCGTGTTTTTTCTGAGTAAATCTTTTTATCAAGTAAACTTAGAAGTTTGTTTTATTCACAAATTCATGGGACCATATACCTGTGAGTATACAGTTTAAATTTCATCTTGATACCTGGATGCATTTCCGAAATAAAGGGTCTTGACGGACGACGGCCACTGACAACAAAATTATATTATAAGGGTTCCGTTTTTTTCCTTTTTAGGTACGGAAACCTAAAATAACAAAATTATACTTCTTATATGGGCGGACGGACGTTGGGGTCCCAAAGTGCTGGAATGGTGACCCCGCACTAGTAAGCGCAGGGCGACTCCCCACCAGGTGGACTGACGAAATCAAGCGAGTCGCAGGGATTCGCTGGATGCAGGTGGCTCAGTATCGTGATGTTTGGAAGTCCCTACAAAAGGCCTATGTCCTGCAGTGGACGTCCGTCGGCTGATATGATGATGATGATGATAATGATGATGATATGTTTATGTTAGAGTTAGCAATAATCGTTATTTCTGCATCCCTTAGTAAGATATGATACGACAAAACATAACTGTACCTCATTGATTAGCATCTAAAAAAGTGAATAACGGTACTACAACATGGCTGCCGAATCGAGTGAAGGTTATTCACAATTTGCCTAACATGTTACCTACGAGCGTATACGTAACTGCTGAGTCGAGCACAGCCCCCCTAGCCAAGTGGCTCGTCGATTCTCTTTCTACGATCGCTAACGATTCCAAAACTAGAAAAATGTATGGGAATGACAGATCTTGATCACGTGACCTGACGATAGCAAATGTCATTCCCATACATCTTACATGAAATGAAATTGAAATAGGGATGGGCGGGACATGTAGCAAGAATGAATGACTTAGATAGATGACTTCTCTATGAAGATATACTTCTCGACTGACGGCATGGACAGGGCCTGTAGGTGCTAGAAAAAGAGGAAGACCTAGAAGTAGATGGGCAGACGACATTGAAAAGACGGCTGGAAAACAGTGGAGTAAAAAAGCCACATATAGAGACTACTGGTCATCTCTGGAGGAGGCCTTCACCCTCAAATAGAGGGGTCCGCACTAATTTTTTTTTTTAAATTTTATATTTATATTAAAGTAACTTGAGAATGTAGTTACAAAAATTGTAATTTATTTTCGTTTTGTAACAAAATTTACTATATTAATTTAGTGATGTTATTAACCTAATTCTTCATATTATCTACTATATCACTATGTATAATTTACTTATGTGCGAAATAAAAGGCTTTTTATTTTATTTATTAGCGATCGTAGAAAGAGAATCGATATGCCACTTGGCTAGGGGGGCTGGTTTTGCGACCGGCTGTATTGTAGAGCCTAATAAGCAGTTTCATCTCCGGATAAAATGTCATCGTCGGTATACCTAGCAGATACATTTGGGACAAAAGGCACTCGAATAAAGATTTTATAGTATTATTAGATACTAGCGGACGCCCGCGACTTCGTCAGCGTGAAATTTAGTTATCCACAAATCCCTCGAGAACCATGGATTTTCCGGGACGAAAAGTAGCCTAACTGTTAATTCAGTGTAAAACTATTTCCATTCTAAATTTCAGCCAAATCGCTTCAGTAGTAACGGCGTAACAAACATCCAAACAAACATCCTTACAAACATCTATACAAACTTTCGTGTTTATAATATTAGTAGGATTGTAATGTTTAGCCCGCTGGCTCATAATGGAATTTATAGACGTTGTAGGGCCGCCCCCAGGGGATCATTCACCCGCCGAGTGTCAATTTCTCAAACAAATAGAGGTTAAATTCGACACTCAGCGGCTGAATAATCCCCTGGGGGTGCCCCTACAACGTCTATGAATTCCACTGTTAGACACCCTGACCTCGCTGAGTGTACGTCTTTTATACGCTTTGTCAAACAGTATTTGACAATGTTGAATATTTATATACTACAGATATGTCACTAGCGCGTCGAAACTGAGGTTGTTTGTTCAGGAAGTGTAAAAATTAAGTATACATTAAACATATAGTGTAAGTAAACACAAAATTGTGCTGTGTGCACTCATACGAGTATTATTAGTTACGTTATTTGAACTACGAAATAAATAATTAATTTTCACACACTTTTCACAGATAATTTCAGTTTAAATTTAGCCATAAATTAAAAAACATCTGTATTTAAAAAATGTTTCAGTAGCGTCTTTTTACAATTTTTCATGTTCGCACTTTTCATGATTGATACTTATTTGTTGCCACAATATATTAAGCTAAAATTTACTGGAATTTATTAATTTTGATTTTGAATAGACAAATAAAAACACATTTTCTTCCTCTTTCCTTATAGTTAAGATTTGAAAATCATTTTCATTTTTGTTTTCATTAAATATAAGAAAAGTTAAAAATGAATTTCAGTAATGAAGAAGAAATGTGTTTTCCTACGTGTCTGAAAAATACTTGAAATACAATGTAAGACCATATTTCAAGGAAAAGGAAACATTTACTGCTACGCTTCCTACATACGTGAAGAGGAAAACTGCATAATTGTCGAAACGAGTGCACAGTTAAAACTCGTTCACGGCCAAAACAACAAGTCAAAGGCACGCTCAATAGTGATATAACACCGAAACGGCCTATAGGAAAGGCCACACAGGCACAGCATCTCTATCTCTTGCGTCTACGTAACTCCGCTCACGGGAACGGTTCGCGGGGTGAAAACCCTTTAGCCGGCGCATTGCACCGTAAGCGACTTCGTGCGCCCGAGGAAATTGGGACTCTATGCAGTGGGATGTAGGGTTATATTGGCGAACAGCGTGCGTGTATAGCGGTGTGTTGTCCTGCTCGCTCGGGCTAGGCTGCGACGTCGCGCGGCGGCTCCAGTCGCGGTTAGCCGGCCGTCGCGACGCTCGGGGCCGCTCCGCCGCGCCGAGACCGTCCGCTCGTGGCATGTGGCAGACGTGAACGCTGAAATGCACCACTGACTGCCGGCAGCTGCGTCACCGTGCGCTCGGCCTCAGCCGAACCACACAGGACTCTGTGCCCGGTCACGCTCCCTTTTTTCGCTCTGTCGCGCCCCTCTCCCAACTATATAGTGCAGTGTGCCATCATTGTTTCACGTTTGAAGAACTGTGATATTACTTCAGCACATCACGTATCGTGATACGTTCATAGTGAGTGATCGTATCGAAAATCTGTATCTGCTGTGCTATCGGTTCACTAATGGGTTAAGTTTGTTTAGGTTTATGGCATTATGAATTATTTCGCACGACGCGATCATAGTTACGACATGGGAGATAACAGCTTAATCTGATAATCACGCGGTGAAAACATTCATTAGTACTACACTCTGCGAGGTTTAACTGTGATGAGTTTATAATATAAAATATGCCTATAGTATATATATGCACTTTTAAAATATGTCAAGGTTTTATTGAACACGTTCTAGCTCTTTTTGCTGCATAGAGTTACGGTGCACAACGTTAATATACGTGGCATTTCGTTAAAAATAAAAACCTTGTAAGGCCGAATATTTGTACAAATTATAGACAAACATACATATAGTAATCTATATACATATGTATATGGACAACTTGTTGATTGTTGGTAAACATTACAATTTACAAGTATGTTTTCTATTTCTTTGATAAATAATTTTAGAACATTTATATCAAGATGATTTGATCATCAGAATTTTCTAAACCTAATTAAACCATGAGAAAAAAAAATAATAAATTAAACCGAAAGGAGTGTGGATTTTCTTCCTCCTACTAACAAGTTAGCCCGCTTCCATAGATTGCATCGTCACTTACCATCAGGTGAGATTGTAATCAAGGGCTAACTTGTAAACAATAAAAAAAATGTATACAATTATCGTTCCATTTCGTCACAATTAAACTTCCTGAAAAGAAAATTGGTTAGGTTAGCATCTAGAATCAGAGAATTTTTAACAAATTTCACCTTATTACATTAGGTACTATTGATAACTAAATCTATAAACTACGAACGACAATACAGTATAGCCTAGTAACAAATACACAGCGACTAAAATCAATAGCCATTAGTATAGATTTCCATAACAGTAATACTAATAACTAAGTAATACACGTATAACCAAAATTAATGGCACAAAACCTTCGCTGATAGGTTTATAATCGCTTACGGTAATCGCTCAATATTGACAAGTTTATTGTATGCCTGCTATAATTACCATTAGATTAATATTGAGTCAAGAATAATATTACGTAGCAGTAAACAATATTGATTGTATAGCCGCAGGAAACTGTTGATAATGTAATGGCGGTTATTATGTAAAGTTATTATATCAATAGGAAAAATGTATTTAGTTATGTATTACTAGCGGACATACACTCGTATCTGTAGTTTCGATTGAAACTACATAAATATAGGTAAGTCTTTAATCTTCATCAAATGCAGAATAATGATAGATAGGCCAAAAAGCCGGAGGTCTGGCCCTGTTGAAGGCCATTAAAAATAATCTGATGATGATGATAATGATGATGATGATGATGGTAATATGTTTTATCAAAGTACGGTTAACCTGTAAAATGCTAAAAGGAATTATTCAGATCAACCTACATCAATGGATGAGTCAGTAAATAGCAATAAAATGTTGCTGTAATTACTGCAAGTGAATTATTTGCAAACCGTTGGACTGGTAATTCATCGGTTGAAATTAATTACGAAAACGGATTTTGAATAATTGTATAAATTTATGGATTGATCACCGCTTAATGTGTTTATCTCAGTGCTGGTAAAGACTATGATTACTAATTTGGAATTCTGATCATGAACTACAATCTATACTTAAAATAAATTTAGGAAGCGCATCTTATAAAAGTATCGTTGTATTATAAGCCTAGCAATTCTGAGCAGCTTATAGAGGTCCTTACGTAATTGCATATGCCATAGGTATTTAATATAGATAAATAATTAAACCGAAAATGACGAATAAATTTTATCAAATCTAAACAGTACCTATTAGCATTATCTTTTCTAAAAAAACGTTTCTTCTTGCAAATCTAAGGACTATAAATAACTCGTAGATCTACAGGGGTTATTTTTTCTAATATGAAATACGATACTCTAAAATAAAATGAATGAAATGTATCCGGATCGTATTCTAAAACGATTTACATGTTTTATGATAAGACAAGTCCATAGCAAATCTGAGTTTTTTAATATTTTTCGTTTGTTTGTAACTTTAACTTTGAAAGATCATAACAAGGAAAACTCATTAAAGATTTCACAAATACTTTCTTGACTAAATATTTGACCTCGTAAAGTATTCATGGTTCTTTTATTAATTTTTTTTTACAAATGTGATCTAAAGATGAATGTTTCCTCTCATACAGGAAAAAACCCTTTTGTTGTTTATTTAGGTCACAAACATCTATGTTTGTGAGAGAAACAATAAGATGCACAACGAGGACTTTGGTAAAGTCATAGAATATGATGATAATATAAAAAATAAAATATAAATCAATTGAGCGTAATAACACATTAATCATATTTACCTACTAATCAATATTATTAAGAGGTAAAACATGTGAGTTTTGCGAAGTTGAAGGTATATCTCTGGTTATATAGAGCCGAATTTGAAAATTATTTTACCAGTAAGAAGCAACATTATTTTAGAGTGTTATATTTCATTTCATCCCCATATTTTTGCAAGAACAGGAACTATGTGGAGCATCTAAAGTAAGGCGAATGTTTGTACTCTAGATACATAGACAGGTTACTTTTAGTTCCTGACAAATCCGTAATTCCCGCAGGATTTATCAAAAATATCACTACTAGTATACGTGCAAACCGCGTTTACTAGTAGTGCATCTGAGTAGTGAACCTGAGTAGTTTCTATAACATTGTTTAAATTACTTTTTTTTTAAAACTGACCATAGATTTCCACATTCAAATAATACACAATGTTACTTGTAAGTAATGATATTTTTATTTTAGGCAAAAAAAGAACATATAGAACAATAATTGAAACATTCTGTTGACAATAATCAAATCGTTTGTCCTATGTCATCGTTCTTATATTTATTAGGACCTATGACAACTTATTTGCATACAAACTTGGAACTATAGAGCTATTTTGTGACGTGCATAATGTTTTAAACGTCAGCGAAAAGGTCCTCTTTGTTATGAATGTGCTAGCTAATGCCCGCACCTACACTCACGTGTTATTTTTTTTTTCGGGTAAATAGAAAGGCAGTTGTAATGGGAATTTTATCTCAACAAATATGCATATGTACACAAATCGCAGATTAGATCGTAGAGACAACTGACGTCAGTCCATAGGTCTTATTGAGAGCACGTCTATACCATTAGGCAGTTAGCGATGATGGCCACAAAAATGACTGCCAATTGAACTAGCGAGCACTCAATGAGGAGTAATTGATTGTATGCCTCGATCATCACTCCAAACATGGCGCTCGCAAATAAAATGGCATTATTGTGTATTTCTATCACCTATTGTGTACATGACATGAAGGTCGACTTTGATAATGTCAACGCGTTTTCGGTCACAACGATACGGCCTATAATGTATGGTTAACTGGTTTAGAGATGTTTGCAGGTACGCAGTTGCTACTGTCCAAACAAATCTGTCAGGGCTTTTGTTAAAGGCTTGATCAATCACATCACACTAATGTTATAAAGACGAAAGTTTGTGTGTAAGTGTGAAAGTATGTTTGTTCCTCTTTTATGCTGCGGCTACAGAAGCGATTTCGATTTTACTCTGGATTAACACATAGGCTACTTTTCATCCCGGAAAAATCCCGCGGGATATAGTACAAAGTTCCCGCGGGATTTGCGAAAAAATGAATTCCACGCGGACAAAGTCGCGGGCGTCCATTAGTAACATATAAAGATGGGAATCGGTGATTGCGAGTTTCGCCGCTTTGCGTTGTTTTTTTAAAATTCGTAAACTATTTATCGTATTCGAAAAGATTTAACGTTGTTAAATAGAAATTAACCAATTTTTAAGTGTAAGTTTGATGTAAAATGGATTACACGTTTTGCAGCGAATCAAATCAAAACATGATGAAATAGCACTTTTTGATTTGCAATCCCATGAATAAGTCTTTAATTTACAGATATAGAATATAAAAAATAAGGCTGTTCTTTTAACTGAATATGGTACTTATTTTCAATATTCTGGTCAAAGTGTTAAACATTTTGTTTTAAATAATTTTCGCGATTCGATACTCCTAATGATTAATATAAGAGTAGGTTCGTTCTTCAATTCCTAGTTACAAAATACTATTCATCTCTGTCGTTAATGTAAAACGAGGAAAGAAGATGGATACCCATATGTTTACTTAAGAAGGGCATTAGTTCTAAGTTGCGTCTTTGTAAGCGTTAGTCCCCTTTTTTGCCACCATGTTTGAGGATTTTACCTATTATTGAGGTAATCTCTCTGAGCTCTTTTGTTTATTGCTGTATCATTTCTTTTATATCTAACTAAAAATTTATTTGATAGTATAAATTACGTAGGTGTTAAGTAATTACTTAATTTTGCGATTCACATTAAAATAGGAAATAATATTACTAGATAATTAACTATATAATGATTTATTTATTTTGTTATCATCCTACACCATCTCCTGAGGATGCTCCGGTTTCAGGGTGAAACCGACGTAGAGAGTATTTTGTCGGACCTGGGTGACGTTGTCGCATGGGTTCGTCGACTTTTCGCGGATGATAGCAAACTAAAGAAATCATTATATAATCATGATGAACTTCCGCAAAGTAACGCCTGCTTCTATCCAATAGATAATTAACGTTAAGATGTGAGAATTACTAGAATGGGTACTTGAGGATTATAGTATTACATGCAAGTACGATATAATATTCCTCCACTACGGATAATAAAGTACAATAAAATGTAAGCGGTACAAGCGATTTCGCTGCAATTCGTTGAAGTAAATCGTCTGTGAATAGTACCAAATAGGTACAATTGCTAAGGAAAACTACGCCTACATAGAACTGGTAACACTTTCCCCGAAAATAAGAGCTGCTATTCATAAACATGGCATTTAGTTCTATTATTAAAAATATTACAAGCTTAATATTAGATCGTCATTTCTAACGGCACAACATACTCGTTGTATACACTTATAAGTTTCTTGTGAAAGTTTTCTTATATTAGTCTTTTCACTTTGTAGTCCTGTCGAGCCAAAATCAAGTAAATGAAGACATTAATTCCTTTTTTAATTTACTCGCTAAGAATATTGCGTGACAAATAGCACTAACTAAAGTTATTACTACAATTACGAGAAAACAATTTCCAAAAGTAATTACTTGTAATTGTTTAGGCAATTTGTACTCAAGGCCTTCAAATATTTCCATGTTTGCTGTACATACATGTTTGACATATTTAACACTTTTTCATAACTTAGGTAATCGCTATTGAGTTATGACCTTCAGATTTTTACAATAATGGAAATATTAAATATTTTTTTTGATACTAGTGGAAGCGTCGAGGTTTCACTAGCGTAGTTTTCGTTATCGGTGGAACACTGATATAAAATGTAACTTAAAATACCTGCTGATAATGTAGCTCTCCACAAAAAAATCTATTTTAATCTGTTGTTTGTAATTAAAGCGTTAAAGCATAAAAACAAAGTCACATAATATTTCGATTATCTCAGCAAGTTTACGCTATACAAGCAAGTAAAGGCAACATGTAAACAAATTCATAAAAACAACGTTTTCATGTTGAACATTGAGACTACGTGAAAATAATTTCGAGTTTGTCTTTGATACACTTTTTATTAGTTTTGTCTTTCTAGTGTTCTTCGTTATTTTATAAAGTTTTAGTTTTCATCGTCTTTCAGCTAAAGGTAACTGTTTATAAATAATAGATACTAATATCACTTAATAATTGGATACTGATATCGTTTATTGAAATTGCTATGTAGTACCACCACACATTTTAATCTAATTTAAACTGTAGGATATTTTCATATCCATATTGCATTGGATACAAAAAATCTGTGGACTCTTGTCCTTTCACGGATTTTCTGTAACACATTTGATATTTCCCGTATGTTTAGACGCAAACGGGAAATATCAAATATGCCATTTCCCGTTTGCTTAGTAGGCATATATTTGCGCTTTTTAAAAGTCCAACCAAGTTCAAGATTGTCTTTAAGTCAATTTAATATGACACACGCTTGCAATGATTACATGAAGCTTTAGAATTCGACGAACAATATTATAGAGTTTACTATAGTAGCTACTTGATTGCTTTCTTTATTTTTTAACATACCATGTAGAAATACTTCAAGAACATGGCCTTTCATTGCCCTTTGTGTGACATCTTCAAAGTTTATGCGCTATCATCAGACGCTATCATCTACTTGTTGGGCGTAGACAAAGAAGAAAATAGACAAGTGGCAACTGATTAGCGTGCTGTTGAAAGTTAAATGATTTTATGCTCCTTCTAGGATTTTTAATTTTTTTTTAATAAAATTCTATTACTTACTGACTACTGTCAAACTTGTTTGACTCGTCGTTGTATCTGAAAAAACGGCACGCGTCATGTCACTGAATTGCGAATTGTTTCGTTTCTTGAGTCCACGCAGTTGTTCTCTTTTGAGGGTTATGCGTTGAATGCCATCAGTATATTTACTTCTCAGTCTATGTTTCTGGGTTAGGCACAAATTGTCTTTGACTTTTAAACCAGCTGCGTGTTTATGGTTTATAGCAGAATCATTTTAATAAATCACGGACATCAAAAGCGGCAAATTACGGTTACCTTTACATTTCACCACGATACGATCTTGTATACAATATTTATTTGTTTCTTAGATTAGTAGACCAGCAGGTGTTCTCTTCTCGTAAAATTGTAGTTGCTGAACGAACGATTATTATCATTCATCGCATTCTTTCATGTGAACCGTCTGTTTGTCTTTACACTTAATAATAAATAATCAGTTCAAAGTCAAAGTCAAAGTCAAAATTCATTTATTTCAAATTAGGCTTAGTTTACAAGCTCTTTCGAAACGTCAGTTAATAATATTAAACTTAAGATAATGGTGATAATAATCATTCCAATACTTAAAATAAAAGTTACGAGGGTTCCAAACGCGCCTTGGTCCGAGAAGAGTCCGCAACAAACTCAGCCAAGGTTTATCTATTTTTTATTTATCACCATTTTACAAACTTATTTAAAACTAAGCACACAGTCGTATAATACAGTTTAACAAAAGAATCGTTGCAGTATAATTGTTACAACATAATGGGACCAGTAATTTCATTTAAAAATTAATGGGTTATTGTTGCGTTTTGAAAAAAAATTGGAAAATGAAGCTATACTTTTTATTGTAGATTATAATCGGTAGTTCGTGGATAAGCGCAATTATTGGAAATTCTTCATTCCGTGTCTATGAATATTCAGAGTTCGGCTACAATGTGGTTGTCCCTTTTGTCGCATATTCTAATGTAATTACCGTAATTCGTTCGATTTTTCATATATTTGATACTAAAAGCCGCTCACAAATTATCAAATTAGAACGAAAGCTGATAAAAGTAATAACTTTTTATCAGAATGTAAAACGAATACGGAATAATTCTTTTAAATTAAATCTTCAAAGAAAAGAAAGAAAGAAAAGAAAAAAGCTTTTATTATCATTTAAGTTGTACATAATGAGGTTATAAGTTGATAGTTAAAATGTTGAAAGAAAAAAATATTTCCTTCTTTTATAAAAAAATTTTTTAAATAAAAAAGAGCGTTTAAATAAAAGCTTTTTTTAAAAAAGTTTTTTACTTATAACTTATTTACTTATCGCTGTCAAAAGCTATACCATACTGAGCTACTACGATATAACTAAACTAAATTTATACCTTTGTTCTATTAAATTAATTATATATATTAATTAGCGGATGAACGTGAGAAAATCGATGAAAAACTTTCAATGTATGTACGTAGGTACCTGACACATATTCGTTAAAGATAGATGAATATATGCCATCGTTGATGTAAAATGGAAATATCCCATCAAAATTGTTTTCGATAAAACCTCCCAGGCGCCTTGTCTTTTTTTAATATAAAACCTTCTTCTTAAAACACTATATTTTGGTGGTAAACTGCATGAAAATCCATTCAGTAGTTTTGAGTTTATCTTTAATTGAAATACAGACGGACGTGGCGGACTTTCTTTTATATGTTACTAGCGGACGCTCGCAACTTCGTCCGCGTGGAATTCAGTTTTCAAAAATCCCACGGGAACCATAGATTTTACGAGATGAAAATTATCTAGTCTATGTGGTAATCCAGAGTGAAATCTATTATCATTCCAAATTTCAGCCAAATTGCTTCAGTAGCCGCAGCGTAAAGGAGGAACAAACACACACACTTACACACAAACATTCGCTTTTATAATATTAATGTGATACCCGTGCGAAGCCGGAGCGGACCGCTATGTTTATATACAACGTACACAGTTTTTCTGTAGTGTATTTAGTATCAGCATTGCACCCGTGTGAAGTCGGGGTGGGTCGCTAGTTACACTTATAAACCTTCCTCTTCAATCACTCTATCTATTAAAAATAACCGCATCAAAATGCGTTGCGTAGTTTTAAAGATTTAAACATACATAGGGACATAGGATATAGGGACAGCGAAAGCGACTTTGTTTTATACTATATAGCGATGCATATGTATAGAAGTAGGTAGGTACATCCATACTAGATTTTATTACATTTTATTACTATAAAATCTAATCTGGATGTAAGCAGAACTTTTCTGTTGTCAAAGGAGTTACAACTATCCTAAAATCCCAAAACTATTTTAAATTAACCCTCATTCGCCCAAAAGTTGTTCATTTAATAAAAATCTATCTGCGTCATAGGCCCGACTGACATTTATTTCTGGAGACTCTGGAACGTGAAATAAAATAGTTTTATATTTTTAACGTCCGTAATTTTTGATATCATGTAGTGTTTAGAATTTTTTGACACATTAATCCGAATCCTCGTAACAGTATAAAGAACGTGAGTACATAATATGGCTATAATGGGGATGATGACAAGGGTTGAATATATTGCTTTTTTGAGACATTCGGGTAAATAAGGTCAATATTAACTAATTAATATGTAAAAAACAAAGATTGACTGGATATTTGCAAAATAAATACGATTATAAAATTCCAAAACTTCTAAAATTCTTTTATCGTAATTAGACAAAAATTCATACATTTTTAGCTTCCTTACATTAAACGTGACATTTTTCAATATGTGAACTATAAACATAAACGCACAAATAACAAAGATATTTGTAATTTTGCTTGAACGCCCATACAGATCTAACGATTAGCGAATCAACGACGTCATTAATTCGTGCCATTTTGGCCAGGGATCCGTGGCAGTGCAGCAAATCTGCCCCTTTACATCCCAGTAAGTAAAGTAATGATCGCAGATATCTTGTTACTTTTTGAAAATTGCTTTACTATTAGCACATTCCTAATTTATATACAATTTGAAAAACTGTCATCATCCCTAATTAAAATATTCACATTATTAGTTTGCGTATTTGTGTAATATCAACTAAAGATTGTAATTAGAAAGCAAGCAAGCAAGAAAGTAAGCTTAAACTTAAGTTTTTTTTATTACAATAGTAATCAGCTTTAATTTAAGCAGTTTTGTTTTTATTATTGTCATTGTTAACCCCATCATACCCTAATTGGGTATGATGGAGTTGATATGTTATTTATAATAAAAGTCCCAAAAACTTATAGTTAAAAAATATATATAAACAACAGAGACATACGCGGTGATTATTATTTGCCATGATTTTGATCGAGTTTAATCTCGAACCAAATTATGTAATTTATCTGAGAGTTTGGATGACCTCTTTGGTGCGTTTGATAATTATTTTCAGTAGAAAGGTCCTGGGTTTGATTAACACTCGGGTCAATGTAGCATTTTATATTTTCAAAATTGAGTCAAGGTGGTAGCCATTGGCCGAGGCTAGTTACCGACATACCGGAAAATACGTACCGCCCTATCGATCTAGTTCTTAGTTCGATTTAGTTATTTCTGGTGGTTATGACGTCACGTAGAAACTTGTACCTCTTCCAAAGACCCACTTCCATTTTAGACCGTCACTTAACATCTGGTAATATTCCATAAAAAAGAAAATTGTATTCACTTCATTTTGTGAAATAAAAAAATTCCCACAAAATTAGCGTATAATAAATTTCTCATTCCTCATAATAATAATTTTGTAATACTGAAGCGAGGGCTTATAATATTTTCAACATTAATAATTCAGAGAGTATATCTATAGTCTAATTGGGACCGTGCCAACGAATACTTGTAGATCACCTTTTCGTCACATCTAGCGATATTAATCAGATCTAAATAGAAATAGGACTTAGAACAAGTGTGTATTTTTACCCATTTACGGATGTAGCTAATAAACTACAAAGTTAAAACTTACTTTTGGTTTACTATTTCAAATAAAAAGCTGTAATGTCTATTTTATGCATAGCTTCTTGTAGTGTTCGGACTCTTAATAAATATTAGCGCTTTTTTTTGTTTGGTGGTTGCGTAACAGTTTTTCAATTTGATATAATAGTTGTGTGTTTTCCTTTTCGAAGTACATACTTCTGTTGTCGTCTGTATGAATCATGAAGAATGTCGAAGGGTTAGTTATTTCGTAAAAAGTTTGTAATTAGTGAATTGATAGCACAGCAAATTCCGTTAAAAAAGTAAAAGTTACATTTATTACTCAATAAAGGCTAATGCTAATGGTGATTTTAAACAAAGTTTTAGTGATAACAGACTGATAAAAACACCCTTCTTACCCCTATCCATTTTCTAATGTTATCAACTTAAGCATATTATTATTATGATCAGACTGACATATCAGTATATTATCTTCGCTAACTTCCAAGACTGAGCAGTTACTTCTTACGCTTTACCACGTGCCAAGTAGGACTAGTTAATGTGTAAGTGATGGAGGACACGAATGGTGTGTGAGTGCAGTGCCAGTGTGGGGAGTGCAGTGCTGGTGTGGGGGAGTGCAGGGCTGGGGGGCGCACGGCAGCAAGGTGGTGGGTGGAGGGTTGTTCCGTTGCTGCGTGCCCTGGTGCGGGGCGCGCGCGGCGGCGCCCGACGACGCCGACTATGCCCTAAGAGAGGGCAGCCCTCAGCTCTCTCACCAAGAATACGGTAAGACAACTTTTCATTATTAACTTTGTAAAAGTCTGGCAAGTTTGTTGATAACACTACCATGAAAGACTGCACGGGTGTTAATTCGTGCGGGGAAGTGAGGTGCAGGTCGTGGGATTTTCATTCATCGCTACATGCCCCCGGCACGCGCGGACCATTGGGAGTGTTACGAACGAATTTGCCAGGCTATAAGGCTAGCTGCACACACGCAATAATATTGTCAATAAATTAAAGGTAAAATCTTTTAGGTCGCATCCCTCATCATCATTAATAGCCGGTGGACTGCTGGACATAGGCCTCTTACATGGACTTCCAAATAGAAGGGTCTTGCTCCCTCCAACCCGATAATCTGCTTGTAATCGTACCCATAAGGAGTAATATCTTGTAAAACACCGGTCACTGGCGATCAAGCCTGCAGGGTAGCCTACAGCGAGCGTAGAGGTGTAGACAATTAAAAAAATATAGAAACCACACCAATAAACATACTTAGTTATTTTTTTATTGTCATTGGCCTGCGTCATATTATTTACCTTACTCTACTTTATAGACAATGTTATTGTGTGTGTACGAGCATTCTAAGGCCAGCCGCATACACGCAATTTTGTAAATATAATATCTCAATGTCACTTAACGTAGTACAAAACAAACTCTCTCCTCGCCGTTCCTTTGTTTGTTCTTTTAAACTATGCAAGGGATTTTAATAAACAGACAGATGCAAGAGAAAACGTTATACCTATACTATTGTTTCACCCGGACTTATTCGCAGGCGTTTGCGAGTTGTCAATAGAATAGGGAAATAATTCGACCCACGATGTAAGGTTTACCATATGCATTACTTTATTGAGATTTATTTTACCGTGTGTGTGCGGGGGACCTTAAGTAAAAAATAATACGAACTCCGTTTTCACAATGTGCTGTGCTTTTGATATATTTCAAAGATGTTAAGATAGATACTCTCAAAGAAATCAAAATTGAATCAAATGATAAAAAAATATTTAAATTATATCAGGCATTTACGTATTTAATCAGAGATTTTGAAATTAGGTTGACGTAGCAATCGGTCTTATCGCTAAATGAGAAATCCCCGCCAGAGCTGCCTTGACAAAGGGTAGGAAATACAATATACATAGTAGATAACGGCCAATGGACATAAGTAGCACCTTTATTGCGTTCCGACTGGACCCTTGGTCGGCGATTTTCATAAGAATCTTTACTTTAGTGCCATCTGAGGATCGAGTTGATGATATGACTACCTTTTAGAGATTTTGCCGATTTCTTTATGACATAACTGTATCTACATGCAAAATAACAAAATTTTCATCATAAGTAGGTACTATTTAGGGGACTCCAGTGTTGGGATTTTAGAATCTTAGTGACTCGTCCACGCCCAATCATTTAGTGGCTCCTGTAAGCCGTTGAGGAAGTTCCCTTAATTTGTTCTTTGACTACATCACCAGACTCCTAAGTTACAAGTCACAATCCATTAAAGTATAAAGTTCTCATCAATAAAATTAATCAAGCTATCACAAGATTACTGCTGTAAATCGGTGAAGAGTTCCCTCGTCTGTGTTTAGGTTCCATCATCAGATCGACTCCAGACATTCATTATATTGTAGTTCTTTAAAATACTTAATGGAAAAGTTAACAAACGCTGTTTTATTCGTCGCTACGATTTTGAAAGTTCCCCTTAATTTCTCCAGGATTCCATTAGTAAAAGCATTAGCTGACTTTTAAACTTTTATATATATTGTATTGAGTATTGTCCGTCCAGTCATCACAGACACAGACCAATAAGGAAGATAGATTCGATGTGGTGTATTTGATGTGAATTTTATTTTATTGTTGAAAACTAAGCTTCAACTAGTGCTAGGGATTAGATTATGTAATACATACCCTAATCCCTAATTCGCACGAGAGTTTTCGCACGTTAAAAAACTCTCGTGCGAACGGGCGTTCAAATTCAACAAATGCAATCCCAAGTAAATGTTCACATGACAGCATTTTAAAAACACGACGACTTTTCGTCCAGTTTATTCAATTTTGGGTGTTAGAAATAGACCTTCATTCAACTTCATATTATGATTCATATTCAACATACGCTATGCCCGCCAACTCTGAGTTTTAACGCATCGCTTTTTTAACTCTCGTGCGAATGTTGTCCATATAATCATTCAAGCGTAACGTCTGAACAGATTTGCCTCAAGAGATATTATGAATTGCATCAGTTTATAACATATACATCGTATGTCCTGAATAAGTAACAAATAAGGCACTTTGTACTGGAAATGGAAGGAATCCCGCGAGACTTACCGAACGAAACCTCTTATATTAAAAACGCCTATCCATTTGTCAGTGGGTGTAAATAATAAGTGAGTAAATTAATGTATGTTGCATCACATTGATGGGTGATCGTTGTGGGTATAATGGAACGATAAATCTTGGGCCTTTGTCTAGTAGCGTAAAGCTATCGGCCCCGTCTCCGTTTGATAGATGGCTGCCTTTAAGCCGAAGGCGTGAAGTCTGTTGTTTAGATAGCCTCGAGCACTTCCTATTACACGCTCGAAGACTGAAGCACTAAAAGCTAATAGAATATGTGCACACATCGATTGATACTCGTAATATTATATGCGTTTAGTATTGACTTAACTAAACGATCATCTATAGCCCAGTGAAGACCTCTGCCTTCGATTCGGAGGGCGTAGGTTCGAATCCGGTCCGGGCATGCACCTCTAACTTTTCAGTTTTGTGCATTCTAAGAAATTAAATATCACGTGTCTCAAATAGTGAAGGAAAACAACGTGAAGAAACTTGCACAATCTGAGAATTTTCCGCATTGGGCCAGCGTGTCAGACTATTGGGTTAACCCCTCTCATTCTGAGAGGAGACTCGTGCTCAACAGTGAGCCGTGTTCCTAATGATGTTGATGAAACGATTATATTTAATACATAATGATGAAGCCTGAATAGCTCAGTGGTAAAGAAGCCGGGTTCATCACAGAGGGATGGTGGTTCGATTCCCACACGTTAGACTATTATCGTAGCCACTCCTAACACAGTTTTTCCGAACTAATTGAAAGGGAATGGAAATATTGGCCTTATTTAAAAGATATGGCAAATATTTTTTTTCATAATTTTTAAATATGAACAATTTTTTCTTTACTCCTCTAATAGGCAAAAATCTAGTCCTAGAATTGTGTATGATTGAGAATTCATTACGATTTACAAATATATACCTAAGTAAAATTTATTTATTAATTTTCTTTAAAATCTTACTTTTGAACTGTCTTCATTTACTAAGTTATAGCTGACGGTAGAAACTTTAAGAAGTGATAGGTTTCTAAGTGAAGAGTTTTCTTGAACTTTCATGAAACTCTCGAACAAATAAATCTGGATGCTACGCGAGTTTCATGAATTATTTAAATTGAATACTGAATGACGTTAGGTCGCAAATAAATGTAATATCATAAATATTGGCTGGTGGGAGGCTTCGGCCGTGGCTAGTCACCACCCTACCGATAAAGACGTACCGCCAAGCACGTTCCAGTACGATGTCGTGTAGAAACCGAAAGGGGTGTGTATTTTTATCCTTCTCCTAACAAGTTAGTCCGCTTCCATCTTAGATTGCATTATCACCTACCATCAGGTGAGATTGTGATCAAGGGCTAACTTGTAAAGAATTAAAAAAAATATATACTAATAAATAAAATTGAAGTGTCTGATTTTAAAATAATTGTGATTTTTCAAGTGATTTAAATATATACACGAAACTAAAACATAATCAACTTATTTTTTAATTTTTCTCTATATGTCTGTTTATCCGGGCTTTAATCTCTGCAACGGCTGAACCGATTTTAATTGGAATTTTACTGGAAGATAGAGGAGGTTATGGAGCAACATATAGGCTACTGTTAACCCGTTATAAACTATTAAAAATACACAGTTTTTGCGGGATTTGTAAAAAAACAGAATTTCGCGCATACGAAGTCGCGAGCGTGCGCTAGTTAGGTATATAAACGCATTTATTTGCAAAGTAAAACAATAAAACAATTAATATTTACCTCTAGCAATATAAACTCACATACGAGTAACACCTATTTGTTTTAACTAATTGTGAAACACAATATCAATACTGATAAATAAATATGATCGTAGGAGGTTGATTGTAATATCTATAGGTGTGGATTTATATTACTTTTCACAGCATTATTTGTTTAATAAATTATACTAGTTATAATACATAGAATTTTCTAAAAAAAAACCTACGTTGCTTTTATTTTCATCGTTGTAATATAATACTAGCGGACGCCCGCGACATCGTCCGCGTGGATTTCAGCTTTTCACAAATCCCACGGGAACCATGGATGTTATCAATACTAATATTATAAAGTTGAAGAGATTGTTTGTTTGTTTGATTGTACGCGCTTATCTCAGGAATTACTGGTCCGATTTGAAAAATTATTTCGGTATTAGACAGCCCATTTAGAGGAAGGATTTCCCCTTCGAGGAAGCCTATAGGCTGTATATTATTCCCGTATTCCTACGGAAACGGAAACCACGCGGGTGAAACCGCGCGGCGTCAGCTAGTTTTTCATATAAACCTTCCTCTTCAATCGCTCTATCTATTAAAAAAAACTGCATCAAAGTCCGTTGAGTAGTTTTAAAGTTTAAGAGCATCACAGGCAGGGACAGATAAAGCGACTTTGTTTTACACTATGTAGTGATTAATCAGAAACAAGACAATAACTGGTCTATGTTTAGTAATAATTTATTACTATGTTTAGTAATATGTACCTACTGGCAGACAAGAAATTTCGCTTAATTGCAAGGGCAAATATTTACAAAAATTTTCATGGTCAATATTAAAAAAAAAACAATATAAAGTCGTTTATCGAACAATATGTCGGGTGACATCACAGGGCGTTCAACGTACTCTACAAGATAAAAAAACGTAACAGTGTAATTATTAACGCTTCGCTGGTGGTTCCGTAAAATCAGCGAGACTGATAAGCGCTGAAATATATAACTCGTGCGCATTAACTTGACACTTGGCTAGCAAACACAACCAAACAAACAAAGTACAGACATCATTCGAGGCAGGTGTCAAGTTAACCTGCACGAGCTTTACCTACTATACACATACACTGTGTTTTATGAAAATGACATCAAGGCCGCCGGTCGTCATTTAAAGATACATAACACGAATGTTACGTTACAATACAATTAAATAATTAATGTAAAGATTAATCTGTATGATAAAATTATTGATTCAGCGATGTGGAAGTAACTCTGTATGTTGAGTTTTTACTCCTATAAAGTATTCATCATCATCATTGAAATGAAATGAAATGAACTTTATTTGCCTTAATACACTTAATAAATATACAAGATGGACATACACACACATAAAATATAAAGTCACAGTGTATTGCCATTTATATAGCGCGCAAATTTTACAATTTATATAACTGTTTGAGTATATATTACTTACCCACAATCATACAATTGTTTTAATAAAATAATACAATTTAAATTTGAAATAAGCATAAAATTATACATGTCAAAACGAAATTTAGTCTACGTCAGAGTACATAAAACACGATAAATAATAATTAAAAAATAGAATAATTATAGATTAAAAGAAATTCAAGCATTACTCGTAATATTAGAATGTCAGACAATGATTATAATTTATTAACAAGAAATTCAAGTACTGAATAAAATGTTTTACTACACAGCCAGAAACCTTCATCTAATTTGTTATATATTTTAACGCACATGGCATGAGGTGATTTTAATGAATGTTTTAATTTATATTGCGTTTGACATAACCGAATCTTATTTATTTTCCGTGGATTTTCATTTATTTTGAAATATTCTAAGTGCCGATGTACGAAAACTGACGCTTCATAAATATATAAGCATGGTAGTGTAAGTAGGTTATGGGTCTCTATAGGCTTACATGAATCAGTCTGCTCCATTGGCCCAATGCGGATTGGCAGAATTCACACTCGTAGAGAATTAAGAAAATTCTCAAGAATGCAGGTTTCTTCACGACGTTTTTCCTTCTCCGATTGAGACACGTGATATTAATTTTTTAAAATGCTCACAACTGAAAAGTTCGAGGTGCATGCCCCGGACCGGATTCGAATTTACGCTTTCCGGAATCAAAGGCAGAGGTCATGTCCATTGGGCTATCACGCACTCTAATAATAAAGTATTACTTAAAAGAATTTCTATGAAATTTGAAAAGTGAAATTGCTTCTGGAAAGTTATATTGAACTAGAAGGATATTTGGCTAGACTTTGTCCGTCTGTTGTTTATTGATTTACGAGTTGGAAAGGAAAATAGGTCAGGTAATACTTATATGTTTAAAAATAGTTTTGGTTATGTTATTCTGTTATTTTTACTTCGATTTTGAAATATGTAATGAAGATACCTTTATTTTTTGATTTTTTTTAAATATTTAACAAGTTAGCCCTTGACTACAATCTCACCTGATGGTAAGTGATGCAATTTAAGATGGAAGCGGGCTATTTTGTTAGGAGTAGGAGAAAAATCTACACCCCTTTCGGTTTCTACACGACATTGATTTGATTTATTTGATAAATGACGAATTTAGTACAAAGCACATTGTGAATACGGAGTATTATTATGTAAAATGTAAATATTACAATTTACGTGTTAGATTATTTAAATGTGAATAGTCGGATATTCTTATGTCCTATAGTTGGGTAAGGTCTATTTATTTATTTTATTTATTTATACTTTTTGCACAAAACAAAAACAATAACAAAGAAAACAAAGGAAAACATAGAAAACAAGTATGTGCAAAGGCGGTCTTATTGCTTATAGCAATATCTACCAGACAACCTTTGGATAAAGGAATTAATGTAATTAAATGCGGGATAGTGCAACAAAAAAAAAATATATATATAATAATAAAAATAGTATATTTATATATACTACATGTATAAATATAAAATATACATAATATATAATAAAATAAATAAATAAATGTCTATGGACAAGGAAGATTTAGAGCATAGACCCACCATTAGATTGACGAGCTCAAGATGATAGTTTTTTACTTAGTAACAATTACCACCTGCTAGTGATAAAGGTTGTGTACCATCATATTTTAAATTATCAAGAAATCACTATTTATGCCCGACTTCGACTCAAACCTGGGACCTCATGATTCGCAATTGAGCTAGTAGACCAAGGACGTAACGGATACACTCATAAGTATAATATACCAATGAGGATATCCGGTTCTTTTATGTTCGACTTCTACAGCGCAATATCTCTATAATAATATAACATTATATAAATCTACATAAACATTTGTTGTATATTTTATTGAAAACCGCAGGCAACTCTATATTCACCGCAGAAATTTATTAAGTCTATAGGAATAATTTATTAAAATATATTATACGAACTACATAGTTACATCATCGAGCGATAACTATAATAATAAAGATTGGAATTAGGTTTGAAGACATTGCTAAACTACTTTGACTTACTAAAAACTATCATAGAGATAATATCGATCACAAAACGCCAG
The DNA here is from genome assembly GCF_947172395.1 of Bicyclus anynana. Taxonomy (NCBI): domain Eukaryota; kingdom Metazoa; phylum Arthropoda; class Insecta; order Lepidoptera; family Nymphalidae; genus Bicyclus; species Bicyclus anynana. The sequence goes on from NC_069089.1 coordinate 13,407,838, forward strand.
CGGTTAGCGGCTACCTTGTCCTATTATGTATTCTGTTCTACTACGATATTAAACTACGGCATCACCTATTGTCAATTTATTGTGTTGTACTCACAGAACAGAGATCGCTAAAAGCTAACGCTACTTTTCTTTACTTACTTACTATCTTTTAACGCTTTTTTCTATAAAGAAACATAGACTGTTATTTCAATATATGAATAATTTTATTAGGACATACATATATTACTATCTAACCCAACTATCTTATCCTTTACTTTACGTAACCTTTACTTACGTTGTACTGTATAATGTATGTATTAAACAGTACAGGTTATATTTTACTTTGCGTAAGCGTAGCATGAAATATGTACAGAGAAACATTACAGTTTCCCAATTCGTTTCCGGAGTAATCATAACTACAACAATAAATATTATATACAAAATGAATATTAAACAAACAATATAAATTAAAAATAATCAATTCAAATTCAAACAAACCTTAAAAATTATTTAAACTAAATAAATTAAAATGTAACAATTCAAATGAATTAATAATTTTATTTAAAAAATTAAAATTAACTATCAACTAAAACAAAATCTATTCTAGTGACAATTTAATTCTATTTACAAGCCGATAGGCGGTAGTGTGAAAAATGTCTACTATATACTTGTGCATAATGTATTCTGTGACTGTGCTAAGTAAGATAAGGGTGCTAAATACCTTGCTGATTTCATCACATAAATTTATATAATCTTATTACGTATAAATACTTATAAAATGTATGAACACACGCGGACACTGGAAACCTTATCACATAGATGATTTCCAGTTGTGGAAAGTTTGAAAATTTTCGAGTATCGGGGAATTTGAGGCTTAACAGGTTATATTTTGTTTTACTTATAAATTCTCGAGAAAACAGTTACCCGATTCGCCTTATTATTATCAAATTAGGAGCTTATTATCGGGTTACTTTTAAATAACAAATTTAATATTTCCTTTTTGCTTACTTACCATTAAATTTTGATCAAAGTAAGCCTATTTTATCTAAAATATACGATACTGGGGAAAATATTGTACGGGGAGTAAATTATTGAGGTAAACAAAAAGTTCTTTACCTCCTTATTTGGCTCAGACACTTTAACATAACATAACGTAACATGTCTTAAAATTGAAAATTGTATGAAAATATAATAGTAAGTAACATTTTTATAATAAGAACTAAAATAAATAAATAAATTACTTTGTAATTATATTTTGGACTTTTCGCGCCTGAAACGAAATTGAATTTAAGAGAACAAATGTATTTCCTTTAACAGTAAATGTATAGTAGTAACAGCTTTTGGTAAACTCCCCTCCCTCTAACTTGTATCAATAACGAGGATGTTAAAAGTTGTTACTAACCATTTACTGTTGCCCAATTAATAGTTTAAATACAACTTCGTCATCAACCCATATTCGGCCACTGCTGAGCTCGAGTTTCCTCTCAGAATGAGAGGGATTAGGCCAATAGTCCGCCACGCTGGCCCAATGCGGATTGGCAGACTTCACACACGCAGAGAATGAAGATAATTCTCTGGTATGCAGGTTTCCTCACGATGTTTATCCTTCACCATTTTATTTGAGACACGTGATATTTAACTTAAAAAAAAATATGTAGAGCTAAGACAATTGACAAAGAAAAGACAAAGTCATGGGAGGTTTATGTAAAATGCTATAAGGCTTTGAACAGGTTAACAAAATAAAAAATCGCAAAAAAATATTCATGCATATTTAACAAGCAGGTACTACTAGAAGGCACCGCTTAGTAATGCTTACATAGCAAAATGAGCTTAACCTACAAATCCCTTCGATGTGAAGGAGGTCGCTTTTAAATTACTTTTATTCGAATCACTGACGAAAGGTAGATACGACTTTTTATACTTAATAAAATCTAACGTAACTTTCTTTTCCATTTAGCCTAACATAATTCTTAAGTAAGGACTTGACTTGGCTTTTATTGTAAATATTGTGAGATATACAGGGTGTTGCGGAGTATTATAGAAGCCGAAAAGCATAACTATTTTTTATAATTATTTTTTCATACAAAGTAATTCAAATAATTCCGACGCCTTTATACTATTATTGCATTTTAAGACTGTCGATATTGACGAGATTTAGATTATTTTATTTAGACTTCACTAGAAACTAGTAACTAGTACTTCACTCGAGCTCAGCTGCAGTGAGCCAAATATGGGTTGAAAATGATGATGATGATGATGATGATGATGACGATGATGATGATGATGATGATGATGATGATGATGATGATGATGATGATGATGATGATGATGACGATGATGATGATGATGATGGTGATGATGTTGATGTTGATGATGATGATGATCTTATGAAAAGAACTACATAATTACAACTTAATTTTATTAATAAACGTTAATATCGGAGATCTATTTATCAAGCCTTGTTATTGATTAAACTTGTTCATAAATTTTTAATTATTTGTATATAGAAGAAAAAATTGTTGATATTGTTAATGATGTTTTAACTGAAAAAACATCATTAAGTTAAAGAAAAGGTTTTATGAAATATAATTACTTTTTGAGAAAAATAGTAATTTGCGAACTAAGCAATGACCCGTGAGTCAACGGTTCAGTAAGTTTTAAAAGTTTGGCGACTAAAAGGCACTGTAAGCCGCAAAATACTCTATATTCCAGCGCGAGCTTTAAAGTTATAGAATAGGGTTGTCATCCCTTAAGATTTAAATTTAGCGTGCAATCTATCTTATCTATATATTTTAATATCTATACATGTATGTTTAATTGTATACTTATATTCTAAAGTGGAAATATTATAGAAATACATTCTTTATGGAACGAATAAACTCAAAAACTACGGAACCGATTTAAAAATTCTTTCACCATTATTTTTTTTTTTTTATTCTTTACAAGTTAGCCCTTGACTACAATCTCACCTGATGGTAAGTGATGATGCAGTATAAGATGGAAGAGGACTAACTTGTTAGGAGGTGGTTGGCGTCACGCGCGTGGTAACTAGCCACGGCCGAAGCCTCCCACCAGCCAAACTTCTTTCAGAGAGTGATATGCAGATAAAATTGAAACCATAGGGAGTCCCCTACTAAATAAGATAGACAAATAAGTATAAGTGAAGGATTTCCTAAAAACAAAACTTGACCCTAAGCGTGGTTTATTGACTCAACATGTACCTAAAAATTATAGGTCAACAATTATATAATAACAATTAGTAATCTTCAATTTATTTGCCTCTCTAAATCTGACTATAATGGTTTATATACATTATTCTGAATATTTGTTAGATTCATTTTATAAAGCATAAATGTAAACCAAAATATAATAAAAGTGCCAAGAGTTAAATAAAAATCATATTCAGCCCTGAAACAGAAATGGCAAATTAGAACGCCACATTTTCATTTAGTGCACAACTTAGTACTATTATATTATTAATAGATTTAGTAGACACCGTTCTCGAGCTACTGCATGCAATTTATGGGCAAACATACTAAATATAAACAAACTAGCTGACGCCGTGCGGTTTCACTCGCGTGGATCCCGTTCCCGTAGGAATACAGGGATAATTATAGCCTCTAACAAAAAACAGTTTGTTTGTTTGATTGAACGCGCTAATCTCAAGAACTACTGGTTCAGCTACAACTTTAGGAAGTCGTGTCTTGTGTCACGCAAATGGTAGATACACCTAATTACAATCATTGGGGTGACAATGTTATATTTTTTTCGGATGTTTCAAAAATTTCCATCTTGAATCAGGTTTTTCAATGCTGGACCTATTGTACTTAAAATTTCTGAGGTCTGATTTTTGTTAAGCATTATGGTTTAATATACCAATGTATTGATGCTATTTTTTATAAAAAAATGTTTTATTTGTTTTGTATAAGATGCTTTGAGTTTGCACTAATTATTTTTCCTTCTTTAAGATGTCCCGATTTTAGAAAAAATATAATATGGTCACCCTAGGGATTTTTTTAAAACTAATCAAATTAATTTTAGATAATTAGGTGGTGTATCTACCATTTATATTTTATCCATTAATTACATCATGTATATTTATCGTCTTTATAGCGTTTACAGCCCTACCAAGCCGAAGCTCGTGTCTATCAATTTAGAGAGTGGTAAGTCTCTACAGACAGACATGAAATATTACCGCCATGTCACTTTTGCCGTCTGCTTTATATTTCGAGAAGGGTATTTATTTGGTCATGGTGGTTGTCCATATAAGAAGCGTGTTGTTCGCCAGTTTTGTCAAGAAGGTACATACAGACTCGTACAAAGCATTTTATTTTCATAAAGGTGTCATATACTTCTTAAGAGAGAAGGCTACTTTAATTTTTTTTAATAGAAATATAATCTATACAAATATTATAAAGCTGAAGAGTTTGTTTGTTTGGTAGAACACACTCATCTCAGGAACTACTGGTCCGATTTGAAAAATTCTTTCAGTGTTACATAGCCTATTTATCGAAGAAGGCTGTATATTATCCCCCTATTCCTACAGGAACGAGAACCACCCGGGTGAAATCGCGGCGTCAGCTGGTATAATATAAGTAAACTCTTACAAATGATGAAAGTAAAAAACATTTCGATTAGTTGGATCATACATTGAGCAGATTTGAAAGCCAATAAATAGGTACTCCTTATAAGGATAGTAAATAATGGATCGGTATATATTACTTAAGTGAAAATGTATAAAAAATCAATAATTCAAATAATCCACAACTCTGAGGTTGGCAAGACCTGTAATATGTTATATGATAAGATCTCCTTTGTGAACGCTAAAAAATGAATTATTTATTGAGGCTATCCCCAATAAAAAGGCTCATCTTGCCTTTCCTCCAAAATCCTATGAGGGCGAAAAGTATTAATATTAACAAACCGTTAAAAGGGGGAAGTGACCATGTTGCATGCTATGAAACGTTTGGTGGTCCATTATTACATTACCGATGAACGCCCCGTGGTTTGACCTGTGTCGTTCCCGTTTTGGTGGGAATATAGAGATAAAGTGTACTCTATGTTACTCGTTGATAATGTAACTATCCATTGGTGAGTTATTTTTTAAATTGATTTAGTGGTTTATCCTTGAAATAGACCAATTAAGTTCTAACTGAAAGTTTTTGTTCGAAATTGTGTAGCTTTTTTTTGAAGTTGTGTAACTAAATTGATTTAGTGTTTTCGGCTTGCAAGCGTTAAAATCACACAACTCATTTTCGTATTTTTATATTAAGCAGGATATCTTATTTTTTGTACCTAACAGGAAATAACTATAATCTATTTTGCTATTTTTATCAAAAACAGAATTCACCCCGGTTCCACCAAAAAAATCGTAGTAAAACTTAAAATAAAATTGAACATAACATAACAAAATATAACAAATTCTTCACTTTTCATGATGTACTTCCCAAAGTAACGCTATTATTCAATAAATAATTAATTATTATTTATAACTCTAAAGTTGAACCACCTTAACTAACCATGACTGACATAGTTATTTGTTTAGCACCATCACTTCCGAAGCTGGGGTTCCAGGATAGTCTAAACATGTCAAACGAATTTCGGAGCGGGCGTGATCGTATTATTGGCAAGTTTGATGTATATTGGTAAAGTTTAGACCAATTAAGTTCTAACTGAAAGTCTTTGTTCGAAATTGTGTAGCTTTAATCCATTACTAAAGTGCTGCGTTTGTCAAACTTTGGGACATTTCTTGCGTAACTGTTGTAAACGTTTCTTTGATAACGTAACTAAAATAATGTTAATTTGAATAAAATTCCGTCACTGAAGGATAAATTCAAAGTTTTATGAAAAATGTAATTGAAAATTATCTTTCTTTTAAAAAATTCTCAGTCTGGATTTGGGAACAGTTTGTGTTACACCCCCTGTGCCACGGAAAGTACATTAATCCACTGTTTCCGGTCAATTTATTAACGATCTAGCTCACGTAGTTCCCGTTCCCGTAGGAATACGGGGATATTATATAGCCTATGGTTTTCCTCGATAAATGGGCTATCTAACACTGAAAGATTTTTTCCAATTGGAGCAGTAGTTCCTGAGATTAGCGCGTTCAACCAAAGAATCAAACAAACAAACAAAGTCTTCAGCTATAATATTAGCTGAGATTCATATTCGTTTATATGAATCTTTACATAATTTTACAAAACCTTAAGCCCACTAACCCGCATTAGAGCAGCGTGGTAGGTCTAAGTTCCATCATCCCCTGTATAGGAGAAATAAGTAAAAGGAGAGAAGCTTTGCTTATCCTCCTTAAATAAGAAAATATCACCATCGAGCACGAGTCTCAAACAGTGAAAGGAAAACATCATGAGGAAACCTGCATACCTGAGAATTTTCTCAATTCTCTTCGTATGTTAAGTCTGCTAATCCACATTGAGCCAGCGTTGTTGTCTATTACCCAAACCCCTCTCATCCTCAGAGGAGAATTTTGCTCTGCAGTAAGAAAATATATCGGCGGTGAAAGGCTGAGATTTGGTATGGGAGTAATTTTTCATGGTAGTAATTTCAGAATGTATAGTATATAAAGTTTATATAACTATGAACATTCGTGAATATGCAAAACCGGTGCAGATCGCTAGTAGTACCTACCCTAAAAATAATAATATACTGACTGACCTACGCGTCCAATTAGTGACAGCAACATAAACTGTAAACAATTTTAGTAATATGACCCAACGGACCGGCGGTTCAAATGTATAGGAGGGCGCGTCCGAATGCTGTCAAATATTGACTCGGATCGATTCCCACTGATAAATGTAGCGGTCGCATCTGTGTACATTAAACAATGGGTATCGCAGAGGTTCCCAAATTTTCATTTTGTGACAGACCCCTATTCCAAAATATGCTGATAATACCAACCCCCGTATTCTTCATTTGGTGACTCATTCCATAAACGCATTACAGTGACATGGAATGCTCTTCTAGCTTCGTAGGTTGCATAATTACTTACCAGTACCATTATTTCACCCAAGCGCTATCTTATATCTATATATATAATAAATCTGTAGAGTACATGAAATATATTTCCAAAATAAATAACTATCAGGGGGTGATTAGTGGTTGATACTGATGCCAAAAATGCAATCAGTAAAATTTTTGTCTGTCTGTCTGTATGTTCTTTATAGAAACAAAAACTACTCGACGGATTATAACGAAACTTGGTACAATTATTCTTCATACTCCTGGGCAAGTTATAGTATACTTTTCATCACGCTACGATTAATAGGAGCAGAGCAGTGAAGGGAACTGTTGAGAAAACAGGAGAAGTTACTACATTTTTTAAGCTTCCGCCCTTCTAACTCTCTATACTCTATATCTAGGGTAGGGTAGGGTAGGGGTACGGTAGGGATAGAGTAGAAGTAAGTTTGGAGTAGGGTAGGGGTAGAGTAGGGGTAGAGTAGGGGTAGGTTAGGGGTAGGGGTAGAGTAGGGGTAGAGTAGGGGTAGGTTAGGGGTAGGATAGGGGTAGGGGTAACAGTAATAATTTCACGCGGACGAAGTCGCGGTCGTCCGCTAGTCATTAAATAAAAACTTACCTACTAATAAAACACGTTACACTTTTTTGTTTAATTTGATACACGTCCTATATTAGTTCGACCTATATACTCATACCGTCACTCCTATTTCCCAGAGGGTTGGCCAGAGAGAATGGATTGCCACTTATCACGAAATTGTGATACCTGCCTGAAATATAAATTCGTACTTCTAAGTACAAGTACCTAGTTATAAAAGATACGTCAACTTAACTGACCAGTTTAAACATTTATATGTTAAAAGTTACAAACAATGTACTTACTGGAAGCGCAAGGGGGTCGAATTTAAGTCCTCATCGACCCAATTTATTTATTGTTTCTACCGACCCTCTAGAGATTGATATCGACGCCTGAGGGTCGATATTCCGCACTTTGGGAATCTATGGTATAGACACAGTGTACTTGTAATACTGTATTAAACATCACGTTATCCGATGGACGTCCATTGCAGGAAATAGGCCTTCTTAACCCCGATGTAAAAAAGAAGGGTGTAAGTTTGACATGTCTGTGTGTGATCCTTCAGCGTTTGAGTCGTGATTAAGTAAATAAGGTCCATAAACAGTTCATAAACTAAGTTCTAAGAAATTTTCCGATTTTCTGCTCCATTTTCTTATTATTTTGTGCTGTAAGAAAGGCACTAAGGAAGTAGTGGATATACATAAAAACAAATATTGCGGTCCTATCTTGAATTCGTAGTTAAGGTAATGCCAAAACAAAGTAAAGTAAAGCCTAATGTTTACGTGAATGCGGCATTGTTCAGGTTTTTGTGGGGTTTAGTCAAATATTGACTGTGTGTGATCGTGTGTCGAAGTAGGATCGAATCGACACAGGCATATATTGGTTTTACATTAGTATGCTAATTCCCTTTGTTATATTGTTTATGTCCGCGCTGTAACAAAATGTAAGTGGTAAAATAATATTATATATAGACACGAGTGTACCAACATTACAAACTTCCTTCTCACTCCATGCTATACTTGAGACTTTTCCCATTGTGTTATATATACTACATATAGGTACTATCACCTGCGACTTCGTCTGCCCTTAGACCTTCTTAATCCAGCCCTTACAGTACTATCGCTGTAAAAATTGAGTAACTTCCCCCGTTTTCAAAATATTTCCCGTCACTGTTCTGCTCCTATTGATCGTAGCGTGATGAAAAGTATACTACAACCTGCCCAGGAGTATGAAAAATAATTGCACCAAGTTTCATTAAAATCCGTCGAGTAGTTTGTAAATGATACATTTGTTATTGTTTATTTTACATTAATTGAATTAAAAATATGGTGCAAAGTCGTTAGGTTAAAATTAAAGTCATGTCTTGGTCCGAGATATTTATAAAACGTCTTCTCTCACTCCAGACAGCTTTAAACACGTAGTACAAGTAAGATATACATAATATATCTTTGATAAGATTCCAATATTCTGGCAAAGGTCGCCATTTGTCTTGTGATGCATATTATAACAGTGTACCGCCTACAGTAAACAACTGCTTATACAGTGAATAATATAAGCTCTAACGTAAATAACCGTGCTACGATGAGGCATGTATATTATTATTAACACTATATTATTATTATTATTATGTATATTATTATAAACACAAAATAGTAAAGACATGCGTTTCATTATGTAAACAATCAGCGGATGACGTTAATTTTAATAGTAATTAGAAGTAAGTTTCAACGTATATTCCTGGTATATTTCATCGAAAATATGATTTTAGAGTAAACTCCAAAAAAATTTTAGGTATGCAGGTTTCTTCACGATGTTTTTCCTTAACCGTTATAGTCACGTGATATATAATTTTTTAAAATGCACACAACTGAAAAGTATATTTACATTTATTAAGTAACTTTTCTAATTACTGTTTTATTATAACAGAAATAAAATATTGTAGTTTTCTGTAGTTGGTACGAGGTTATCAGATTAATGGCAAATGTACGTAGCAGCCGGTCACTTCGGGAAAGAGAGATTAGAAAGCTAATGGACAAAGGCTTAGTCCGCTTGTTTAATTTTGTTTAAGCCAATATATCTTACGCGACATTACTTGTTTTCCCACTGGGAAACTGCTTTGAGTGACACTTACTTAGTTTCTTCAACGTACCATTACCATGAAAAAGGATTATTTTATACATTATTGTTATTGTGCGAATAAGTACCTATGTCCTTATTCGTAGAATGTAAACAATTCACAATTCGTAATACTATGTCCTTAGTCAGATTTGACTTATTTATTTAAATTAAGAAATTAATTGTAGTTCCCGTTCACATGAGAACACGGGGATAAAATAAAGCCTCTAACAAATAGCATGGACCAATAGGTTTCTAAACGGCATCATGGCAGAATGTCCAAATCATTTGTTTTACGTCTTCTAGGAACCCCTTCCTGCCCCGTGTCAGTTAAGAATTTTATAATTTAAGGAACTACAGTTAGATATGAATAAAACTTATTTAGAAAAATATAATCCCAGTTTGACCCAAGATGGACATCTAGCTCAGGAATATTTTGTTGTCAACTAAGGCATACCATTCGTCACTCTCCTTCTAATGGTAGTAATCAAAAGTACTCAATAATTCAGGTAGTTTTTGGGTCGTTTCGATTAATTTGTTCTTCAGTTAAATTAAATAAAACTCAACTCTGGAACCCAAATGCTACTTTCCCACAAAGTTAGTTACGACATAGCTGTAGGTCAACGATTTAATACTATTAGATACGTTACGTGCCTACAAAATCGCTGCGAATAGTGTCTCGAATTTAGCTTCTCCACTGAGCGCACACAATGCACAATTTTGTACTTACTTATGTATGTGCAGTTTAAAAACTGTACATACATAAGTAATTAATTTGTATCGATGAGAAATTTATATCTAAAATAGTTGTGACTGTCATCAAGGGTCTGGTGATCGACACGAGGGGCAGTTAAAGGAACTCCTCAACGGTTTACAGTAGCTACCTTGTGTTTGGGCTTGATTAATTTGTGTTGATGAAAACTTTACCTCTAGATGTGTTGTGACTGTCATTAGGGGTCTGGTGATAGATACGAGGAACAGTTAAGGGAACTCCTCAACGGTTTACAAGTAGCTACCTAGTGCTTGGGCTTGATTAATTTTTAGGAAGTCTTCAGGAAGTCTTTAGAAACTACTTGACATTGAAAATAATATTTAGGTGTTATTTTTGTTTATATAACTTTCGTTGTTTACTATGCGACTAAATGGAATTAAGACAAATAGCCACCTTTGTTCGTCTCAATTTCGATGCACTAGTGAATATCTAATAGTATAAAATCTTTGGCTGTAGGTACTTGGAAAATGTTATAACGAACTGGCAGATGGTAGCGATTTTCCCAGCGTTAGTGACGGTCGTAAAGTACATTACGGGGGTGGTGGATAAAATGTTTATTAAACTGCGACATTAGAATGCTGTAGCTGAGAGAAATTGAGGGGAAACTTCGCGAAGATTGCGGAAGTGTTTCGTTTAGTGGAAAGTATTCCGTGAACAGTGTGAAAAAGTGTTATTAAGAAAATTTCAAGTATTTTATAGAAAATCTTTGGGTATTTATAAGGTTTGCATAAGGTGCCGCGTTGCATGAACATGCTTATCTATACTAAAATATAGAGCTAAAGAGTTTGTTTCTTTATTTGGTTGAACGCGCTAATCTCAGGAACTACTGGTCCGATTTGAAATTTTTTTTCAGTATTAGATAGCCCATTTATCGAGAAAGGCGATATATCATCCAAGTATTCCTACGGGAACGAGAACCACGCTGGTGAAACCGCGCGGCGTTAGCTGTCAGTAATTGATAAACCCACATGAGGTTGGAAAAGCTAGTCCGGTAAGGTGTCATTTTCTCAATGTCATTCTCATTGTCGAATGTTGATTACATTGTTAGCTTATTTTAACGGCCCAGAAATCCTCCCTTCTTAAAGGGGAGATTTGCAATGCCTGCTACTTTTTAATTACCTATTAATAAACAATAAGTTTTTATAGTCAAACATGTCACACAATTTTTTCTTAACTATTACATGTCTCTTAAAGTAACCAGCCAGCTTAAAGTGTTCACTGCTCGTCATTCATATAACTTGCGGATTATGCCCTTCACTGTATAATTAAATTTTTAGCGAGCATATTATCTGTATATTACCTATATATAAGCGATAGATCACTTATCGCCAAATATTGAAAACTGTTTGACTAGATGAGATTCGACAGGGAGGTTGTACTCGTAGTTGATAGACGTCCGCTAGGAACGGGTTTTGGGAGAGGGTTGGATTAAGAAGGTATAAGGGCGGACGCAATCTCGGGTGTCCGCTTATTCTTTAATAGTTATGAACATCATTATCAACCCATAACCCCTCGAGCTCACTGCTGAGCTCGAGTCTCCTCTCAGAATGAGAGGGGTTAGGTTAGTCCACCACGCTGGCCCAATACGGATTGGCAGACTTTGCACACGTAGAGAATTAAGAAAATTTTCTGGTATGCAGGTTTCCTTATGATGTTTTTTCTTCACCGTTTGAGACACGTGATATTTAATTTCTTGAAATGCACACAACTGAAAAGTAGGAGGTGCATGCCCCGGACCGGATAGCCCAGTGGATATGACCTCTGCCTCCGATTCCGGAGGGTGTGGGTTCGAATTTTGCACATAATCGTAATATAATAAGCCCGTGATATGATGAAGGCGTCTCATGTTATTTTAGGATCTTTATATGATGCTTGTGTTGTACACAAACGTATCATTGTATAAACAGATGTACGTATGTGTTTAGGATGCTTTAGTGCAGGGATTAAGTAATGAATCATGTCGTGATTGCGTGTAGCTATTTGGGGCAAATCGTGGTCGTGGCATATCGGCAGCGTTGTCGTGTTTACCTGATCATTGTCACACACATACATACATAATCAACTGGATTTCCGTCATCATAACTAGTTTAGCTGTGTTCCCATTATTTGATACAGGCTACAGGAATCTTTATGATATGACTAAAGTTTAGCTACTTTCAGAACAGGATAAAAAGCAAAGCTTATGTATAGTTTGCTGCTAAGTGCTAGAATGGCGACCCCGCACTAGAAAGCGTAGTGTTGGTCGGTTGGCTGGTTGGTTGGCGTAATGCAGGTGGCTCAGTATCGTGATGTTTGTGAAGTCCCTACAAAAGGCCTATGTCCTGCAGTGGACGTCCATCGGCTGATGAGGATATATAGTTTAGACCCACCACGCTGTTTCAATGCATGTTGGCGAGATTAGGGTGATAATGTTCTCTTTAACGATTACTATCAGATGTTAGTGATAGTGATAGGGGCTGACGGACTGAAACTTTTAACTGTAAAGCTCTGTATTTTGTAATACGAACTCAGGACCTCGTGATTCAGATTTACATAGGCTAACCACACACAGTCATCATTACTCAACCTAATATTAAATAAATAAATAACTCAGCTGTCACGCGGTTTCACCCGCGTAGTTCCCGTTCCCGTAGGAATTCGGAGAAAAAAAATGAAAGAATTTTTCAAATCGGTTCCGTAGTTACGGAGCCTATTCAATGCAAACAAACACACAATCAAATCTTTCTTCTTTATTACATTACTATAGATAAGAAAACATAATTCAAAAATGCGTTCCATTCTTTGCTAACTGTAGTTCAGCCTATTCGCGCTTGTCCTAAAAAGCCAAAACTTATCCATGCTGATAGAATAACCCATACCTGAATACCTAATACCGCGTCTCCCTTCATGGGTAAAATAAGGTCAAGCACATAAACTTCTATTTAGTTCGACTGTTATTCGAAATCGATGTGGCACTCGCCGTTACCTCGCTTCGTTACCTCATACTTCCTTCGTTTTTTGGCAAGCGATTTACGATGCCTGGTTTTAACATCTTGCTTAGCTCAGCGCGATGACTGACTCCATCATAAATCTCTATCTCTTAAAGATATTATGAAATAATTATCTGACCTAAAAAGTCCATTATAGGTTATGGTTTTCTACCTTTTTACCTACTTGGCTCGAGAGTAGCTTTGTGTTTATCTGCCTATTTTACCGGCCTACTAGAGGGGCAGGCCTCCCTCATTATTAAAAGAGGGGATTAGGAGATTAGACCTACCACACTGCTGCATTGGAGGTTGATGGTCTTCATTAAGAAGTGTATACACTCGTCATTATTAATTTTTCCTTGTATTTATTTTCTCTTTTTGGATTGGTTGTCTGGAAGAGATCGCTCATTAGCGATAAGACCGCCAATTGTACATTAGTTTTAAGTTAATCTCTTGCTTGTTATTATTCTTTTTGGTGTGCAATAAATTCATTCATTCATTTCATTCATTGTATTTTTCGTAAAACGATGTTAGAAAGAGGTGTTAACTGTACGTTAACAACCCCTACAGGGCTGGGCCTCCCTCATTACAGAAGAGGGGATATGGAGATTAGACTTACCACGCTGTACCAATGCGGGTTGGCGGGCTTCATTAAAGCAGTGTAGATTTTGTAAAACGAAGTTAAAATGGCGTTTTAACTGTTCAGTTAAAACGTCCGTATGTAGACAAACCTGTGTGCCTAGTGGGAGTTTTCAATATTTTCATACTGTTACTATCACGTTGACGTAAACGCAAATTTATATGGATGTGAAACAGTAGTGCCACTAGATGGCGCTGTTCCAATTCCTTAGAAAATCGCGTTCACGTTACGTGACAGTAACAGTAACCTGTAAAAAACTTAGCGACAGCGAGGTGTAAGCTTGCCCTGACGAAAAGCGGTTACATTAAGTTTCCTCTTAGTCTGCTTTGCAATATGAAGTTTCAAACTGTCAATACTGGATGGCTTGAGTTGATACGGTGCCGATCCGTTTCCGAGTTTATACGTGTGCTATAATGTTACTTCAAGCGAAAAGATATCGCTACTGAAAATGTCATCGTGTGTACACATTAGATACAAATATAAACATAGATCAGTTCTAACAGTACAGTTAAACTGCTGGTCTGTAGTCTGCGATAAACTGATTATATAGTGGATGAAGTTGCGGGCGTCCACTAGTACTATTTTTAACTATCTGACGCTGCACGGTTTCACCCGCGTGATTCCCATTCCCGTAGGTATACGGAGATAATATATAGCCTATGGCCTTCCTCGATAAATGGGCTATCTAACACTGAAAGAATTTTTCAAATCGGACCAGTAGTTCCTGAGATTAGCGCATACATCAAACAAACAAACAAATTCTTCAGCTTTAAAACATTAGTATAGATTGTGGGTCTATCATATGATAAGGTAAAGTTGTAGCTGAGCTGCTGAGCTCGAGTGACAGGAGTTAGGCCAATAGTTTCGCCGATAGCTTTCTTGCGATTGGTTGCTTGCGTAACTGTCAAAGCGATGCTTGGCTGGGACCGCTTATCTAATTATACTAATACAAGATAAAGGTTACTCATATCACGAAATCTCGAAATCCACTTGACAGACAAATATTATGATATTTGGCAAGGAGGTAGTTTAAAGTTGGTAGATGTTTGCTAAGAACGGATTTTGCAACAGGGCCGGATTAAGGAAGGTTAAGGGCGGACGAAGTCGTGGCTTCCGCTAGTTTCGCCGCTTTCATAAAAGGTAAGCCGTTACGTACTGCTTAAAGTTGTTTAAAAAAATCGGTTGTCTGTAAAGTCGATTTACTGACGATAGTTGAACGTGACAACGTCCGAAAATGCTGATGGATTGGTTGCATTTTTCATAAGAAAATGTTAATTAACGTATTTAAAACAATAAATAAAAAAAACTTGAGAGGTGACAGTGAGGGGAACAAGGGACATCCGAATGGAACGAAGTTTCTTTTGATTAATTAGTGATGGAATTGTAGTATATATATTTTTTTTCAAGTGATAATATATTTTTGCCTGGTGGGAGGCTTCGGCCGTAGCTAGTTACGACCCTACCGGCAAAGACGTACCGCCAAGCGATTTAGCGTTCCGGTACGATGCCGAGTAGAAACCAATAGGGGTGTGGATTTTCATCCTCCTCCTAATAATTAAGACCGCTTCCATCTTAGACTGCAACATCAGGTGAGATTGTAGTCAAGGGCTAACTCGTAAAGAATATAAATAAAAAAGTTGGCAACCCTAGAGCGAGGGAACGACGTATGACGTCATCTTTTTTCGAATTTGCGTCTGGCTTCATCGAATTATAAGACGTTGTCACGTCAAAAGAGTCGATATAAAATAAAAGGTTTATAAGACAGGCGTATGTTGCTATGCGCTATACTCTGGTCATCTTTGTTCGAACGTTCATTGTTGCCGGGCAATCCGTAGAGCATTCTCATTTCTCGAGCAATTAGGTTCTCTGAATGGGTAGATACTCACGGTACAGATGCTCTGTAAACTTATCACGACACTAGTTTTATTCCTTGACTTAGTTCGAGAAAAATTCGTATTATTTTAATTTTTTTTTCTGGATCGGTTTTACTATGTCCTAGTTCTAGTCTACTAGTAGTAGTAGAAATAAATAAGAATGGTTGCTTATTTGAAATTTGATAGTAGTAACATCTACAAGGTAAACTTTAGCAAATAATTTTAATTGCTATTTTACCGATATTTTTATGTCTTCAGATCAGATATAATAAAACTTATTGCACTCTTTTGTTTTAAGTCTCTGTGTCGTTTTTCATATACCTACTTACTTTATTTTTGTTAGAAAAAATATATTTTTACGAGTAGGTATATACGAGTATGTAGGTAATACAAAGTTAATATTGATAATATTTAGATTTTTAGGTGTGTATTTTGGTTTTATTTATAACAAGCAAATAAAAAAGAGTGGTCTATTTCTTAATCCTAGTTTTATATGCTCATTACTATATAGGTACCTACGCGATTTTTTAACGCGGTAAAAATTATCGCCTGTGTGGAAGACTTCCTGAATGAATGTGCTATTCAACACTGAAATGAGTACCTATTAACTATAAAAACAAATAGCAATTATTTTTTTTAAACAGACTGATTACAGATGATTTTAATATTACAAGAGTATATTTCATGTCCATTTTATTTTACCAAGGCTTAATGAGATGCGGTAATTAAGAGATCGTTAAAAAGCGTAAAGGATAAAAACACTAAACGGCTCGCCTATTAGTTCTTTGGATCGGCAAATAGTAATTTGCATCAATGAGAGCGTTTTCCGTATATTGCTCAGTGGTCGACGTCCTGGCGACTTTGTTTTCGTGAAAATAATTGTTAGTTTTAGATATATGGTAATTGACTATTACATGATATTTTTTTTGAGGTAGAACGGCATTATATGTAGCTATCTTTAGAAGATGCATATATACGGTTATGTAGATCTATAAAAAATAATAACTTACCATGCATTGTTTTGTTATACCTCCAATGCAGCGTTTTTGATGAAACCTCCCAGACGGCTTTACTTTTTTTGACCTTTGCAACAAATATCATTAAATTTAAACCTTCAATAAATACACAAAGTATTGACGAATGAAATAATATAGATACATAAACCTTCCTCATTAATCACTCTATCCATAGATATAAACCGAATGAAAATTGGTTACGTAGTTTTGAATTTATCGCAAACAGACAGGCATGGTGGATGACTTTGTTAAAACAAATGAAATAGTTTAAACAAATGAAAATCACACATTTTCCTAATTTGAATTTGGAATAGTCTTCCTGAAAATTAAAAACTTTTTAGTGATACCAAAACCAGCAAGCTATAGGTACAAATGGTATATTCAATGAGATTTTATTACAAGTTCATACATACTATATGCGAAAAGACTTTTTCCCCAACCTAAGTATAGATACAGGTAGATACGAGTACGTATTGTGCAGTGTTTTCGGGTAGGTAGGACATAATTTATGATGAATAATTAATGTCCATCGTGGTATTGCAAAATTGGACCGCTCGTTTCGAATTCGGAACGCAGACATTATTTTAAGGTGGAAATGGACCGGCAAAGCTGTATCCCTGCATAGTACCTGAAACCAACGAGGATGGAATATATAATTTCTACACAATTAATTAATTCCTAACGATTTATTGTGCGCCTCTCGACGATGTTGAATGCGATGTTCAATCTCTCGAGGAATCTAAAGAGACGTTTAATTAAGTGCTCATACTCGTAATCCCTATTAATTAGTACTTATAGAGTCTATATTTGTGAAAATCGTTAAGTAATGTCTTCACACAATAGTTTCAGTTTTTAGTGCTTTCTTTCTATACGAATACAATTCCTATTTCTTAGTAGGTATACGTTCTAATAATTAGAATCTAGGTATTTATGAAAATCTTTTAGCAATGTCTTCACACAACAGTTTCAGAAATTTATTGGCGCTTAAGCTACGCGTGTTTTTGTCACGTTTCGAGTACTACTACGAATTATGGAGCATTGAATTAAAGATTGATTAGAATTAGTCGGATATTAGGTATTTAAAGTAAAATAACAACGATGATCATAATTTTCTTAAAGTTAATGCTCATCACAATTGTTGAAACAAAACCAAAGACGTAATCGTCTAAGCATGTGCTTGTGTTTACCTATTAATTAATGGAAATATCACCCGATAATGTTACAGTTATCTTAATGAGAAAGAATACATTAAGAAACTTAAACTAACTTATAACTAATAACTATACAAATCATGCCCACGTGGAATGGTGGTCAGTATTTCCTGGCTGCATTTCCGCGCTAGACAGCCAGGCTGATCTTTTGCGCAAAAAATGAGCGCAACAAAATTAATGAATCAAAATGAAAATCAATAACTTATATCATAGAATTAATGCTATTATATTGCTTAATTTCAGTCGCACCCGAGCAACTAGTAATAAACTCCCCGCGTCCGATTGGCCAACAGTCGCCCCTGCCCGGCATTGAGGAGGAGGACGATTCCGACTGGCACCTAGAGGACACTACGGACGCGACCCTCACCCCGTCCTACAAAAGCACTAGAAGCAGCACAGACACAGCGTACACATCGTCGAGGAGTTCGGGGAAGAAACGCAGCTTCGGTAGTCCATCGTCAGTGAAGATATGTATATCGGCGGCGGCTAGGAAGTCCGGTCAAGCGCGCAAGCGCGGCCCTATCGTCGTCGGCTCATCGCCTACCGCGCCGGACGATACGCCGGCGTCCACGCACGGCAGAATGCAGGCCGAACAAGGCAGCATCGGTGAACTGCAGAAGTACCACGGGCGGTACCTCAAGAGCCGCCGGCACACGCTCGCCAATGTCCGGTGAGTTGTAGAGATTAGTATCGAACTACCCACACTTTAAGTCTATGTCGTCATCCGGTGAATTTGTGAGTAGCGTATCGACCACCGTTGCGAGCGGACGTGCTCACTAATTTAACGCTATGCCGTAGTTGTTCACATACTCGTAGCTCGACAGTGTGAATTTCACTCACTATTGTGTGTAGGTCTAACATACGCGCTACGATATTTCTCGGGATATAAACTGACCAATTGCAGCCGAACCGGAAATATCTCTCTATTTCGTCCCAACGCATTGTAAGTAGAGCGATAGAGAGATATTTCCGGTATGTCGCTATTGGCCGATTTTTCTTCAGGAGATAATGTTGTTCGCATGTTAGACCTAATGGTAATGGACAAAGAGAGAGATAATTTTATTGATAATAAGAATTTGAAGAACACATTCGAGTTATAAAACACTTGTGAAGCGCCAAATTTGTGAAGCTACTGGAGTGGAATGAAGTCTTTTATGATTCCTGTGTTTCTGAAACACAAACTATTTTACATGAAAGGGTTTATTCTATTTAGTATACTTGCGTGAATCGTTTCTCAAAGCGTAACATTGTATGGTCGCATTAATGTGTACCGACGTGTAATTTGTTCTAATAGTTAAGTAGCGGTTCTCTACAAATATGTTTTGAATATTGACTCACAACCGTGACTACGATATGAACACGCTCTACGGGCAAGGCCACATATTGTAGTCAAGTTTTCATCCTGGTCTTTAAAACTGTTTCTACGACTCAAATTCCGTTATAAAATTTTATTGAATGCATTTCGGCATCTATACTAATATTATAAAGCTGAAGAGTTCGTTGGTTTGATTGAACGCGCTAATCTCAGGAACTACTGGTCCGATTTGAAAAATTGTTTCAGTGTTAGATAGCCCATTTATCTAGGAAGGCTATAAGCTATATATTTTTCCCGTATTTCTACGGGAACGGGAATCATGCGGGTGAAACCGCGTGGCGTCAGCTAGTAAAGTAATAAATACAATAATATTTTTAAACTTGTCGATAAAGAACACCGGGCACCATTGTATCAGTTTTGATACAATGGTGCCCGGTTTATACTTACCTAAGCCGTATTAAAATAGAATAGAATAGATAGGAATTTGGACAAGTTTTGACTAACAAATCATATTTAGTCATATTTTTATGGATATAGTCATATTTTGCAGTTGTTGAAATCAAACCCACCCCCACGGTGTTTGCCCACCGTCTCAAAACGACCCTAAAGCCGCTCCAAACATTGCAAAACCGGTTTCTGCGACAAATCACGGGCGCACCGTGGTTTGTACGCAATAACGACCTCCATAGAGACTTAGATTTACCTTCAATAGCTAGTTACATGAAACAGCTCTCTCGAAACTATTTCGACAGAGCTGCCATCCATCCCTACCAACTAGTGGTTGAGGCCTGCAACTACACTCCCAACCTTAACGCTAACTTCAAGCAGAGGCGTCCCAAAAACGTCCTTTACGATCCAGACGATGACATGACGACCGACAATGCTTCCCGGGCAACACAATCACAAGCAACACAGCGTCTTCGCCGGCGAAGACGAGGTCCCCGATATCTAACGTCACCCGGACGTGGGTTTTCTAACTCACGATCTCGGGGGCGTCCGGACTGATTCACTCAGGTCACGGTTACACCTTCCCGAATGGCCTTCTAAGCCGAGGTCCGAGTCTCATAGGAGACGCCGTTAGAGAGCCGTTCCGTCCTCTATCTTTATTTCAGCCTTCAGGTCTCATCAGGCGATGCTTCTGCGCTCACCCAAAACCCCCGGTGACGCCGTAGTGGTCCCACATGAAGCCATCGACATTTACTCAACACGAAAAAAAAAAGGAACCTACTGCGCTTTAAATCTAGACTTGCAAATGTTTTCACAAATCGGGTCAGTTATGCCCGTTGTCCTTTACAAAGAACATGAAACTTACAAAGTAAGTGTTAAGGTACCTGCAGTTCTTAAACACAGCAGTGTCGTAGACATAAAACGTAGCCATGAAGCGTAGAGAGCATTTTAAAACGAATTTTATCGCCGCAGTCCAGGTACACTCAGAGCTCGTAAAGTTAATGAGCACGAGGAATGTTTTAATTATTTTCGGAGCACATTTATTGCCATTATTTTTTATCTCTTGAGTGTTTGATTAAAATAGTTTCATATTTTCAAATATGCTAATTTATTGTGGAGGAAGTTTTATTTTATTATTTAACAAGCGGTCTTGTAGCTTATGTAAGAGTAGTAGTCCAGAGTAAAATCTATTTCCAATCGTAAATTCAGTCAAATCGTTAAAGAGTAACAAACGTCCAAACAAACATACATCCATACAAACTTTCGCGTTAATATTTAGTTATTCTATAATATTAGTGGGTATTATTGATAAAAAAACGTGGTATTATTATTATAACGGTCTACTATAGCGCTAGACGTCCCTCCCTATAGGAGACGGGATATAGGGCTTAGCCCCACTACGCTGCTTCAATGAATATTGGTGGACTTAGCAGGCTCTTTTTAGGATCACTATCATTTAATAGTAATGATGATGACCGAGAGCAACAGCTTAACGTGCTCTCCAAGGCACGGAAGTATAAGGCCAACTTGTGTGTTGTGAAGAAACAAATGTTTCTTAGAAGACAGAAAAGCTCATCAGGACTCAAATCCTAACCTAACAACTGGACCAACGTTAATGAGGCTTTTTTGACTACAATCTCACCTAATGATAATTGATGATGGGATCTAAGAAGCAGGCTATCTTGGTAGGAGCTGGATGAAAATCCACACCCTTTTCGGTTTCTACAAAACATCGTACCGGGACGCTAAATCACTTGGCGGTAAGGTGGCAACCAGCTAGAACTGGACCGATTAAGAAAACCTCAATCGTGCCATCCAGGGATCGAACCCAGGACCTCCATTTTGTAAATCCACCGCGCATACCACTGCGCCAAGCCGTCAAAAATAACTAAATGGATGATATGGTTACGACAAAACTATTTATACAGGAGCTAGTTAAGTTTTTGTGAGATGAGATAACTGTAACTGCTATGTAATTGTGGGAGCTGATAACTATCAAACTGCATGCAATTGTGTTGCACGATGCGACAACTATTTGTCTACGGAATGTTTTAATCGTTTTATTATGTATATTCACAAAGTGCTATAAAAACTACTATTATAGCTAGCTACTAGCAAAATGCAGGCAGCTCAGAATCGTTGTGTTTTGAAGTCCTTATAAAGGCTTACGTCCTGAAGTGGACGTCTATCGGCCATGTGATGATAATGATTAATATTATTCGTTATTATCAACCCATATTCGGCTCACTGCTGAGCTCGAGTCTCCTCTCAGATTGAGAACGGTTAGGCCAATAGTCCACCACGCTGGCCCAATGTGGATTGGCAGACTTCACACACGCAGAGAATTAAGATAATTCTCTGGTATGCAGGTTTCCTCACGATGTTTTCCTTCACTGATTGAGACACGTGAATTTAAATTTTAATTTCTTAAAATGCACACAACTGAAAAGTTGGAGGTGCAAGCCCCGGACCGGATTCAAACCCACACCCTCCAGAATCGGAGTATAATAATACTATATTATAGGTTAAGGTTAAAGTTAAATTACTAATTAGTCACATACGTAGGCTAGATCGTAATTTATTGAAGTACCAAATTGGTACTTTACAACAGAGAAAAAAAAATCTTCTTTACTTAGTATTAGCAAGTTTTAATCAACGATTACCTAGATTTAAAAAATACTAAGTCGTTTATATCGATTTGATAAGCACCTACTTTGAAATTCAGTGAAGATACGTATCAGATAATAGCAATTGAGAAAAGGTACCTAACTGAATTAATAAGATAAAGTAAAGTCTATTTAACAAAAGAGAAGTAAAACTTAATCTAGACTCTGGATATGTAAACGAGTCTTATTTATACTTATACATATACAAATCATACATTTAAAGCTAGTGTAAGACATTTTTATTCCAGCTGGCCTATTAACTGTTTTTGTCTTTATTGTCAACCTATTAAAATAAACATCAAATCAACTTTCAAAACGTCTTTACCTACTGTGTGATATCCACCATTAGCCACCGGATGATATTTTTACATAGAATCGCAATTTCGTATATATGTAACAACAACAACAACAATGACCAACCTGCAAGCCCAGCGTGGTCACTCATGTGCATTACTTTGTATGAATAGAAAACCACAGAAACAGCCCTTTATCTAGTTTGAATCGTTTTATCTCAGAAACGGTGGCTCGTAAGAAAAAAAGTATTGAAACATTTTTTATTTTGCTGAAAATCGCGAAAAATTATTTTTTTTGACCTTTGACCTTGAATATTTTTTTTTCCATACACGGGAATGATGGAGAACTTTCAAAAATTGTTTATAATTATGTTTTGAACAATTTTACTGATTTTCAGCTTGTTGGGATTTTATGTACCGTCAAGGATATTAAATTAAGATTAGCTGCCGGGGTGCAATTCTGCTATTTTACACTCGTTGACGAACTGTTGGCTTGTAACACGTCATATTCGAATTTGAACTTTATATATGTAGGAAGCCAAAATTGAAATGTCAATAACAACGAAGTTGCCATGGAAACGAACGTTGACACAGCGCTGTAACTTTATAGAATGCGGGGTAGTTCCTAGAGTCATGTTTTATTTTTGACCTTTAAATTGGAAACGGATTTTTCTTTAATTAATTCGCTGTTCATTTGTCATCAAAATCAAAAATCAAATCAAAATAAAAAAAACATTTATTTCAAGTAGGCTTGGTTAAAGTAATGAAAAATTGTAGAACCAAACAATTAGGACCGAAGTTTAGAGTTATTCATTATATATTTCGGTAGTATGTATATTAGGAGTACGTAGGAGGAGGCCATTTGCATCCAAATGGCCACGTATGACCCCTATGCAAATTACAGTAGTTTTCGACTAAGTAATTTAGTGTTTTTGTGGTATAACGTTTTAAAATTAAAATCTGAAAAAGAACGTGCACGTAAAGTTAGGTGAATGGGATAGTGCGCATTGTGATTATATCAGCCCCCCTAGCTAAGTGGCACGTCGATTCTCTTTCTACGTTCGCTAACGCTTCGAAAATTAGAAAGATGTATGGGAATGACATTTGCAGACAGAAATGACAGGTCACGTGATCAAGATCTGTCATTCCAATACATATTTCTAGTTTTCGAAGCGTTAGCGATCGTAGAAAGAGAATCGACGTGCCACTTGGTTAGGGGGCAGGTGAGTAAGCAGTAATACATACAGCATACGCCAATTTCTCAATGAAAAATGTTCAAAGTTCTTTATTCAGCCAACAACAAATACATATTATTTTAAATAATTAATAAAATTAAAATAAATTATAACTAAGAAATAACAATAGGTATATTAAATTTAAATGTTCTACAAAATACATTATATACATCAAGTCATACAAATCCGTGTACTGCTTCATAAGTACCTCCTCTTTGATTCATTTTCTTATCTGATAGAGAAATGCTAAATGCATCTTATCTGACTCTACTATAGTCTTGCTGTATTGGCAAATCAAATAATACTGATGCATAGTTTACGATATATTAAGAAACATTTGGACTCGATTCTTAATATATATCACTGTATATATAATAATTTATTTATTTATGCACGTTGTAGAGTCAACATCTCCTGAGGATGCTCCGTTTTCGGGCTGAAACGTACGTAGTATTTGGTCGGACCTGGGTGAAGTTGTCGCATGGGTTCGCTTTTCGTGGATAATAGCAAAATAAATAAATTATTATATATTCATGATCATGATGAACTTCCGCAAAGTAACGCCTGCTTCTATCCAATATATTTCACTGTATGTTTTATTTTTACGGAATAGGTAAATTCCACACAGGTTCTATTTAAAGATGCCACCACTGCGATGAAAGAACACGCTTTAATGCTTTAAATACATCGGACCTTGAATTAAATGTTTCCTAAGATTATTTAAGATAAAGTGTGCTTACAAATTCTATTTATAAAATTAACGAACGCATCATTAAATTAAAATAAAGTAGTTGTTGATTTCCAAATGGACTGCGAAAATAGCCACTCATTCAAGGTCAACTTACTGTCTTAGTATTTATGGTGTTTATGGTTTGGTATTTGACGGCCGCGTGTCGCAGTGGGTAGTGACCCTGCTTCCTGCATCCACTGTCGTGGGTTCGATTCCCACAACTGGAAAATATTTGTGTGATGAGCATGGGTGTTTTCCAGTGTCTGTGTGTATTTATACATTATATAAGTATTTATATGTAGTATATAATTGTATATTAATATTATAATATCAATTATCTTAGCACCCATAACACAAGCTACTCTGTAGGCTTACTTTGGGGCTAGATAGTGATGTGCATTGTTTAAGTATATTTATATTTAAGTATCGTCGGTCTAGATGTGATACCTCGTAACTAGACTGACGGTATGGTTTTTAGGTTTATGGTATTTATGGAACGAATAAATTGAAATATAATTAGACAGAAAGTCAACAACCCATATTCGGCTCACTGCTGAGCTCGAGCCTCCTTTCGGAATGAGAGGCGTTAGGCCAATTAGTCTACTAAGCTGGCCCAATGCAGATTGGCAGACTATACATACGCACGATGATTTCACCGTTTGAGACATGTGATATTTAATTTCTTAAAATGCACACAACGGAAAAGTTAGAGGTGCAAGCCCCAGACCGGATTTGAACCCACACTGTGCGAAATCGGAGGCACAGGTCATATCCACTGAGCTATCACGGTTTTCTAATTTAATTTAATAATGACAAAATCATTGGGTTTAAATTTAATTACAAAAAAAACTCATAGCTCGATCATTCGATTTTTTTAGTTTTAGTTGATTTGGCTGATGGTAGACAGGGGTGGTTTATTGTAAAATAAAAAGTGCAAAACTAAAAAAAACTGCTTAAAAATCAGAAATGGTAATTACATGCTCGAATTACTTTGAATAGATTGATAGAAAATCCACGAGTAAGCTTATAAAGCTAAAGAGTTTGTTTGTTTGATTGAACGCGCTTATCTCAGGAACTACTGGTCCGATTTGAAAAATTTTTTCAGTATTAGATAGCCCATTTATCGAGGAAGGCTATAGGCTATATATTATTCCCATATTCTTACGGGAACGGGAACCACGCAGGTGAAACTGCGCGGTGTCAGCTAGTATACAATAAGTTGAAAAGCTGTAATTTTTATTTAAAGGCTACACAGGTGCCACCATGTCGCACCTGTCAACAATGTCTGATTTTATTATGTTTCTGACTTATTAATTTTGGTGTAAAACCATTTCTTCTCATTCGTGTGTTATAGTATGTTTACATCTAGGTCATTTTCCTGTCTAGTTCCTAGTACAGATTTATAATATGATGGAATAGTATAAGTAGGGCAGCCATTATTTATGATTTTCATTATATGCCCGTCAACACCCTTAATTATATGACCTAGTTTCAAGAGCACAAATCTGTCCATTGCACATAAGCAGTATCTAGTGACCTTCGTTCCGTTAGAATAGAATAGAAAATACTTGATTTGTTAACACAACACATTGAAGACTTAAAACTTTTACACGTCTTGATAGTTATAACTATTATTTATAGAATTAAATGTGTTGTGCCAATAAAATAGATCCGACTCAGCTAGAATGTTGCGGGTACATCAGTTCCTACAAAGCTGATATTCTGCCGGATCCTATTGAGGGAAGAACAGAACATAAACACTTAGAAGAAGCTTATAAGCCTAATATGAAAGTAAATAAAGAAAGCAGTGTAAAACCATTATGAAAGAAAACACAATTAAATTTTAGAAAACAAAAATTATAAATAAATATAATAAAGAAGCTTAGCCGTCTTTCTGTGTCATACCTAAACTACACTCTAACACATAAAACTAAACTACACTTTAAACATATAAAGCACTATATTATTCCATATCTAATATACATTTGTTTAACATAAAGAAAAACAATATCCGACAACTGTTGATTACTTATTGTGTTAAATAATTTGAATTTTTAAGAAACACTATTCTTTTCTTAGTATTTTAAATTTGATTTTTAATATGTAGTAATGTAACAATGTTCTCCGCCTTTTTTTGAAGTCGGTTAAAACGATAGCACGCCGTGACTAGTCTTATAGCCAACGAACACTATAATTAACCAAACCCACCAATGTAATTGCTCTGTTTACTTTTGCGGAAAGTAGTAATGTATTTTTTTCGACCCATTTCTTGTGTTTTATGTTAGGTGTCCACAGAATGTTTTTATTTTCGTAACACTGTATCCGGTGTGTCTGCTAAAATGATATACATATATGTAGTAGACAATAATATTACTATTTCGCTAATATTCGTTTGAATACATTTCATATCACACTAATATTAATAAAGGCGAAAGTATGTGTAAGTGTTTTGTTTTTTGATCTTTGTTCCTCCTTTACGCTACCAGTACTGAAGCGATGTGGCTGAAATTTGAAATGGATATAGATTTTACTCTGGATCAACACAAAGGCTTTTCATCCCGGTTCCCACGGTATTTGTGAAAAACTGAATTCCACGCGGACGAAGTCGCTAGTTTTAATCAGCATTGAGCCAGCGTAGTGGACTATAGGCCTAACCCCTCTACACTAAACTATAGTATGCGCATTATCATCTGAGTCGTCCGGTCATAAAAGTCAAAAAAGATAGGAATGTGCAGCGCGCCTACCTGCGCACCCTAATTATCGATAAACGGCTACCTGCGCACGTGCTAATGATGAGTCAATAATGATTTGGACGATTCTGATTGGTCGGTTTCTAATGTAATTGCATTGCGTATTTTTTTTGCTATAAATGTGTTTACTGCAATTAAATAAATACATTCATGTGTTACTCGTTGCGCACTATGGATACTAATATATAATAAATTTGGCAGAAGACGAAGATTCTGATGATGAAGACTCAGATGAAGATTAATTTTATTTAGTTAATAATTATATAATATGAAATATGTATTATATTAAATCAAATATTGTTAATTTTTTTAATTTTGTGAACAAGATACGATAATAAACTTTACTTATCGATAATATGTCTTTCATTGTTACACCCTTCACTAGACGGCTCCATAAGACCCATAAGTGCAAGCGAGATAGATATAGAGAAATGATTTATGGCCCTAAGACTCAGTTGTTAATGCTATTAGTATAACTAAACACAAGATGCAATTATTTGTAGTTTTTAAGGTATTTCCCCCAAGAGTTTTATGATTAAGCATTCCAAAGAAATCAAATACTTTTCATTATATTTTCCTCATTATTAAAAGAACGTATCGATAGTTTTCAAGAAAAGCTTTGTCCATTTATTAGTAGTTACCTATCCAGAATGATGATGTGTCTGCAAGTCTGTCTAGACGTAGCTATAAAATAAATTTAGAAACGGAATTTCAGACATCATTTTCTCGGTGGTGTTTTGAGTTGAACAGTATGAAGGTTCTTATTAGCTGATAGAATGGAAATATGTATAGTTTTGTAATTTTTGTCTACGTCCCAAAAAATACATTTTTAATAATGTTTTTAGAGTAGCAAAAGGCCCCGCGGTATCGACTGTGGTATTTAATATATAGTGTTTTTCGGATAGCACGGATTGGATAGTACGGTGAAAGTTGCCCTATGACGTTTATAATACGTACTATTGTCGCAAATCGCGGCAAACTTTCAAGAGTAAAACTGAAAAAAAAGAAAAGAACTGTCACTGTACCCATGCTATCTGAAAAACACTATAGTCGCATATTTCTTACTTATATTGTTATTTGGTAAAAGAATTTTTAAAATATACGAAGGAAACAGCAAATTACACGGTTTTAAGGTTCTCATCTTTCTATTGTGTGGGCTATAGACCTGCAGATTTAACTGCACAGTTTTTATTGTACAGACAAACTGATAACTTAAATGGTCCCTGTGTAGACTACTGAGAACTGTACAGTTTTAACTGTACCTACGGTTTTTATAAAGATTTTGATTGAAATGTCAATTAAATAAAACTGTACAGTTAAAACTGTACAGTAAAATTGACTGTCTGTAGCCCGTATTATAAAACTCGCTTCTTATTCATTCAGCTTATAAATTACAGATCTAGAATTTAACAGCCCCTATTTAACAAGAGTTTCATATTATATTTAGCATGTATTTTGACGTCATACATTTTAGTCCTCGATTTTATTTTCTCGTATTGGTATCGATTATGGATTACTTATCAAAGTTGGTGTATGCCAAAATAGCTCTTAAATAGATACGTATATCGTTCAGTTCTGCTAAATACTGTATTTCGGAGTGTACTGTATTTTGAGTGAAAATACCAGTATATTCAAACCGCAACAGATCGATGTTTGAAACGCACGATGGCTTGGAAATAGGAATTGTTTTGAATAAATTCGGATTTATGTTCAGTCGCTCGCCGGACTCAAACAAACAAAGCCTGCTTTTTGTTTTTGCTGTAATCTTCTACAAAAACAGGCTCTTTGGGATGAAACACTGGCCAGAGCATTACTATCTTAGCGGTATATTTGTTTCCGTAAATAAAAGATTTAATCTATGAATACATTTCTCAAAGTAATTCTTTTAAATAAAAATTATTCTTCGTATACCTAATTATACTTTATACCTGAAACTTTTCATCTGATTGTAAGGGTTTTTCATATGTACGAGATGGTTTTAAAATTCATACAAATGTTTTGAAAAAATAGATAGAGCGAGTAACGTATTCGGAGGAAGAAACACTTTATTGTTTGAAAAAAGAATTTTTAAAAAAATATTGTCACTTAGTTTACCCCGCGATGACTTTAAAAACTAATTTCGACTTTGTTAAATAGCAGAAGTGTGGAAGCGTAACAAACAAACTAACATTAGCATTTATAAGATTAATAATAATTTAGTAGTATACCAAATCACTTGTTAGCAAAATCATCGCCAGAAGACCGTGACAACTCTTTTTAAGTGAATATGCTAACACGCCTTTTGACGTCCTAGTTGATACAAATGGGCTGTAAGTGATTTATGTAGCACTTATCTAAATCGGCCGCTATTCAGCAAAGATTGTACAAATATGTGTACGTAATGCATTCACAACATACTCGTGGCTGTGATGATTAATCGCCGCGGGCGATTTGATTTGAAAGGACCATTAAATGGAAAAGTGTTTGGATACTATACTAAATATTAACGTAACAGTCTGTTTTGTAGTATAGTTCTTTGTGACAGAGATCGTCCGGTGAAGATTTATGACCTCTTGCGATTTCGTCCGCGTGGAATTTAGTTTTTCACGAATCCCTCGGGAACCATTGATTTTCAGGGATAAAAAGTAGCCTATGTGCTAATCCAGACTATAATCTATCTCTACTTCAGGTTATTCGATGTTTATGTTTTGATTAACAGTAATTCAAATAGTTCCGACTATCCATGTAACACACGCCTGTAACTATCCTTGCATTTTGAAATTTTAAAGTTTGGGTCATAAATAAAAGAATTACGTAACATGTTCTTTGAACATTTTTAAATAATTTTCGGTAAAGAATAAAACCCCAGAGTTATGGGAAATACTTCCCAGCATCGTGTATAATCTAGTTTACGTTTTTCAGATAACATAAGTTACGCCATTTGCTTGTTCTTAAGGCACGTGGTTCTGTATGTGGATCTGTTTCGGCGGATATCCGCTGGCGGAGGTCGCGGTCGTGTAAGCTTCCGTGTCTCTGCGCTGCCGTGTTTAGTGATGAAATCGGTTTTAAAATTTTACAAAATCACCGCACTTACTATCCGTGAAAAAATTTGCTTGTTCCATCAATTATTGAGCAGTGATAGCCCAGTGGATATACCACCGCCACCGATTCCGGAGAGTGTGGGTTGAAATCCGGCACGGGGCATACACCTCCAACTTTCAAGTTGTGTGCATTTCAAGAAATTAAATATCACGTGTCTCAAACGGTGGAGGCAAAACATCGTGAGGAAACCTGCATACAAGAGAATTTTCTTAATTCTCTGCGTGTGTGGGCCAGCGTGGTGGACTATTGGCCTAACCCCTCTCATTCTGAGAGGAGACTCGAGCTCAGCAGTGAGCCGAATATGGGTTGATATTGATGACGATTAACTATTAGAATAAACAAATGACTGCCGCGTTGCTGTCCGAAGCCTATGTACCTACGGTTCACGATATATTTGTAACAGGTGTCTATTTACAGTCAGGGATCCGTAAAACAATTTTACAATTGATTACTATCAAGTAAATTTTCTGTGAATACCTTCATCTTGATGAGATGCACAACTTTTGATGTTTCAGCGTAGGAACGAGACTACTACGCACTTTGTAGGACAATGTCTATTTTTAATGAACTCTCCTCTTCCCAAATTGTGTCATTAACAAGGTCATCAAAAATTGTTCTTAACCAGCTGTTTTTTTTTTTACTGTAGCTTAATTATAATGCTCCTCGGATTCCTGACTATTACGTTGTCTCGATATAAAAAGCGTTGATACCGTAGTGATCACTGATACAATAATTGTCATCGAATAAAGAGTAATGTAGGTAAATGTAGTCTTCGCTGACATTCATGGCTTTTCAGCCCCGACAGCAGCCAGAACCCACGTCAAACCCCAGTCACTTCAGCTCGTGTGTGTCGCTACCCTTCCAGTGGTTTACTTTAGTTATCTACTCGCAAATCACTTCCGTTTGAGGTTTTTGGGAATAAAGATTACAGTGTGTGTATTTGTGTATATACAAAGTTAATTTTCAGATCGTTTGTTTCAAGTAGCTTATAAGCATTTTTGAAACGCTTTTTGAAGAGTCTATTACCGGTTTATAAAGCAGGTTCTGCTGAGAAAAGTTGGCAATAAACATAAAACCAACATTCTATAACATTTATTATCGTTTCATTATAATATAGATTTTTAATACTTAATTCTTAGAAAATCACAAAAATATAGTGCGTAAATAAGGATGAGTGCGTATTATGGACTTTTTGTTCCTAATACGCGAATATGGACTTTGGACGTTGTTAATTGCTAACTGCTTAGTTATAACCTTGGATGAAAAAAATAAAATAAACCTTGGCTGAGTTTGTTGTGGGCTCTACTCGGACCAAGGCGAGTTTGGAACCCTCGTAACTTTAATTTTAAGTTTTCGAATGATTATTATTATATACCATTATCTTAAGTTTAATATTACAGGACGTTTCGAAAGAGCTTGTAAACTAAGCCTATTTGAAATAAATGAATTTTGACTTTTGACTTTTATAAATACGAGTGCATAGCATTAGAAAGCGCAGTGTTAGTCGACCCCCTCACCAGGTGGACTGACAACATCATGGGAGTCGCAGGGATTTGCTGGATGCAGGCGGTTCAGGATCGTGACATTTAAGAGACCCTACAAAATGCCTAAGTCCTGCAGTGGATGTCCGTCGGGTGATGTCGATGATGAAAGATTGTATTTAATTTGGATCTTACACTGAAATAAAACGCTGAGTTAAATCTACTAGCTGTGAAATATTTTTAAAACTATATTAGATGCACTTCATTGCAGATTTAGAGATTCAGTATTATGTTGCATCATTAATTCGTACTCGTATGTGTCCACCCTGAAAACAGATATATATTCCCGTTAATCATTTATAATGAAACAGTTTTCATTTAATTACATTGCTACC
The DNA here is from genome assembly GCF_947172395.1 of Bicyclus anynana. Taxonomy (NCBI): domain Eukaryota; kingdom Metazoa; phylum Arthropoda; class Insecta; order Lepidoptera; family Nymphalidae; genus Bicyclus; species Bicyclus anynana. The sequence goes on from NC_069089.1 coordinate 13,440,350, forward strand.
AAGTACAAATTAAATGAATAATTCCGTCCAAGCTCTTGACTAGCTTTCGAATTGTCAAAGCACATCTTTAGTTAATGAATCTACAGTTGTTGCAGATTGTTAGTCTCAGAGGGAAAACAAGAAAACCAAGAGGTCCTCCCGTGAAATAATAAAGCAAATTGTAACTTACTCTGACCTATTTAAAAGAAATTGAGAATCGCGTTGTTGAACTTTTTGCTACGAGGCAGTACTCGTTTCAATATTCAACGTTTATCTTTTGTTGTTCTGTAAAATTGTTACGTGATTCTTCTGTATAGGTATGTCATATATGTATAAATTATTCTTTTTACATAAGTGCGGTAGGAGGTTTAAGAGCATATGTACAATGTACATACATACTAGCGGGCAACCGCGAGTTCGTCCGCGAAGAATTCAGTTTTTCATAAATACTGGGGCACCATTATTTTTTCTGTATGAAAGTAGCCTATGTGTTAATCCAGAGTAAAATCTATTTCCATTCTAAATTTCAGCTAAATCCGCAGCGCAAAGGAGGAGCAAATAAATACACACAAACTTTCGCCTTTATAATATTAGTATGAATATGTATGTATGTACTGTATGTCTTTATCTTGAGCATCTACAGACCAACCTTCTACTTCTGACTGTTAGACATATCTATAAGGTGTAAGTCGTTTTTAGTTGTGATATATGTATGAAAGTGTTAAACGGTATAAAATATTTGTATATCTTCATCAATACATATAAATAAAAGTGTCTGTCTGTGATTTCACTGTAACTGTATTTTGTCAAGTGCCCATAGTTATTTACAAGACACTAAATCATAATCAAGCTTTTTTAAAAATTTTGGCCTTTCACTGGCAGATAGATGAGGTTGTTTAGCAACATATACTGGGAGGTACTTTTAATTTTTATCCCAGAAACATCCATAGTTCCTGCGGAATTTGTGAAAAACTGAATTGTCGCTGCTGACGATGTCGCGAAGTAGTGTGAATTCTGTTTTAGGAACACGGATGTATTGCTAGTGCTTTACTGACGATACTTTAGTATCACACACACACACACACTTGTCTGTACACTACAAGCAAAGACAAACTGTCTTCCAAACGTAGAATGTCTATAACAAGTCACAGTCTGATGAGTTCGTATATGAATATGGTGACATCGAATATTTACCTTGCAAAGCTTTAAAATATCTTACTTAGACTAATTTGGAACTTAATATAAATGTTAATTTCAAATTTCTAACGGTCACTAAAAGACAAAATAATTAACTTAAATCTCTTGACAGTCTAGAAAACGGATTATCCAGAGCTTTTACCAAGTCTTTGAAAAGGTCACAATAATTTATTAGCGTCTAACTCCGTCGTATGTGATTTTATTTCATTACTTATGTCTCTAAGAACCTTGTTTGTTGAAAGTAACACGTACTTACTTAGTTTTACCTTATTACACAAGGTAAGAAAGATCATTGCAGAAAATACATCGTGTAAAATAACTTTTGGCAATGCTACTAACTAAATGACATATAGGCTGGGCCGATTGAGGTTTTTTTAATTGGTCTAGGAATGGCTGGCGGAAGGCTTTGTCCGTGGTTAGTTACCACCCTACCGGCAAAGATGTACTGCCAAGCCGGAACGATGTCATGTAGAAACCGAAAGGGGTGTGGATTTTCATCCTGCACTTATCAAGTTAGCCCGCTTCCATCTTAGATTGCATCATCACTTACCATCGGACGAGATTCAGTCACGTGCTAAATCAAGTAAATAGTCAAGTGCTAAAATGTAAAGAATAAAAAAAAAGTATTTATATCCCTTACGTTCTGAGCGTACTTATAGTATTTATAACATGTGACTATTTTTTCTCATTTTGCTATTGCTCGCCAACTTCAAAAATCAATAATACAATTACCAATTACCACCCGTTAGTTAAGTTGAGCCATTATGATGGATATGACCTCCCATATTCGGTTCACTGCCCAATAGTCCACCACGCTGGCCCAATGCAGATTGGCAGACTTCACATTCACACACGCAGCGAATTAAGATATATCTCTGCTATGCAGGTTTCCCCACGATGTTTTCCTTCACCGTTTGATTTAATTTCTTAAAATGCACACAACTGAAAAGTTGGAGGTGCATGCTCCAGACCGGATTCGAACCCACACCCTCTGGAATCAGGTGGAGGTTAAATCCACTAGGCTATCACGGCTCTTCTGTGTGGTTACAATTTTTTGTTATATCTCGAAGGGATAAGGAGCGTTTTCAGGAATTGGGAGTTATTCCTTTTCCGGTAGTATTATTTAAGCCAATTTATACAAAACTACAATATGTTATGTACCTAAACATTTCTCAAGAATCAATCGATCTAGTAGTGAAACTGAATGATAATCCGATCAGTTTTCAAATTTGCAAACAGACAGACTGATAGACAGACACGGCGAAAGACGTCGTTTTTTTTTCTACTCGTATACTTATATTAAAAAGCTGAAGAGTTTGTTTGTTTGTTTGCTTAAACGCAAACAATCTCAGGAATGGTCCGATTTAAAAAAATCTTTTAGTGTCAGATAGCCCGTTTATCGAGGAAGGCTATATATTATCTCCGTATTCCTACGGGAACGGGAACCACGCGGGTTAAACCGCGCGGCTTCAGCTAGCTTAAAGATATACTCGTAGCTTCTTTCAAAGATCTTTTCTCAAGAATTTCGCTGGCAGCAAGACCTTTTATTGGAAGTTTACTTAAAGTGCTTTGGTCCATCTAAAACAACTACGTCGTAGATCAATTACTAACCACTGCACGTATTCCTGGACTCAAATATTCACGACAATTGTCCATTTCCATCCAACTCGCTTGGACAACCTGCACATTGCATTCTACTGAAAGTACCTATAAAATAAAAGAGAGAACTTTTCTAGCAGTATTTTGACGTACAGCTGAGTAGACCATGTTCTATATAAACGAACGTCGGTTTTGTTCGAATATAAAGCTCAACCAGAGCATAAAGTAAAAGGATTTTATACGCATTTTATTGCAGCAAATAGATTCAGAGCTCGTTATGTTAATGAGTTAATAAAATGAGGATTTTGAATTATCTCCGTGTTAACGGTTTAAATTGGTCACGTTATAATTAAATGAATGGTTCCCGTTGTATTTAATTGTGTATTCACTTGACAATAATATAATTGTAACTTTTCCTCATTATATTTGATTAATTTACTATGCCAAGAATTAAGGCATGAAATGCCTATAGAATCTTTAACGTTTCTAACACAAACCTCCCAAATCCGAGCTGAGAATTATTACTGAAAATTATTTAATTTCGGCTGAGTTGTGGGCTGTTTTCAGACCAAGGCGCTATGGAACCCTCATAACCTTAATTTTAAGTTTTCGACTATAATTATCACCATTACCTGACGTTTCAAAAGTGCTTGTAAGCAAGGCTTCATTGAGTTAAATGAATTTTGACTTTGACTTTTAAAGAAATAAAATCTCAGTGCTGCATAGCCTGAGCAGGATTCAAACCCATCGTGATCCTAAAACACATAAAATGATCTGGGTCAACTAGATAATAGGGTAGTTGACTCATATCAAATTTAATATTAACAAGATTAATTTCGCATAGTACATAGAATAAGGGTCCAAAATATGTTGATATTAATAAATAAAAGTTAAGGATTTCTTATAAAACTTAATTTAAAAATAATGTATTTTTTTCAAAAAACTCAAAAACGCTATCGTCCGTTTTGTGACAATATCACATTTATTGTTAATTAATATTTTTAACAAACGCTCCGTTTGTAAGGGATTTGTTATAGTGACGTCATGAAATAGTTGAAATATAGACCATCATGGCCGACAGGCGGTTTGGCTCGTTTTGTAAAAAACATATTTAAAATCTTAAATTTTCACGTCTAAAAAATATAAAAAAAAAAAATTCAATCTAGTAGAACGATAATGAATTCAAGACCATTAAAAAAAGTGTCACCTGGCCTATTTGTAATAAAGAATCGGTAGAAAATTAACTTCTTCGTATTTCTGTTATAGACTTGATTTAATTTGAACAAACTCAAGGATGTTTCATGCTTAATAATTACATAAAGCTTTGTGTAACTTTGTACGTCTTTAGAGTGCCTTCATTTCTGAATAACAATAAAATATAACGAACTTATTATCTTGAATTGCTCAATGTTCAAATAAATAATGTCAAGTTGTTTGTATTGACTTAGCACACCTGCTTTGTGTTAAGATCATATCAAATGGGCTTTATGAAGCAAAAGCGTTTAATTTGGAACGTAATAATATATCTGGATATTCTATTTTTATTTTTTTTGTATACAACACAGATTAATCATTAACAGGCAGATGGAGCGCACGGAACACGACGGAGTCGTACCCGTCACAAATACAAAACTCAAAAAATCGTCGCAAATACGAAATTCAAAAATGAATATATTCTCGAGTCAGTACGGCACGAAGCGTTGCATCAGTAATTTTCAATATTATTCAAGAAAAATGGCGTCTTATGTTTTTAAATATTTTAAAAACTAGTCACAAAAACTAAAGAAATAAAATGGAGTATTTTTTTATTGGTTATTATTATATTAATTTACGTAATTTTTGTTAGTGTTAAATTTTGAAATACAAATCATGAAAAAAGTTTGTCAAGAAAAAAGTATGTCAAGGAGACGCGTGACTTTCGTTTTTTTTTATAGGTGTAACCCAGTACAAAAACAAACGTCATGAACAATATTGAAAGTTACTGATGCGACGGTTCGTGTCGTATTGACTCGAGAATATATTCATTTTTTAATTTCGTATTTGTGTGGTGTGGATTTTCGTCCTACTCCTAACTTTTTTTAACGGAAAAGCGTTCAAATACAACAAATGCATTCTCTAGTACATGTTCACACGGTAGTGTTTTTTTCGAGCAGTATTGCTTTTTCAATTTTGGGCATTGGAAATAGACCTTCATTTAACTTTTTACTATATTTGAACGCTTTTTTAACGTCCGCTTAAAAAAACTCTTGTGCGAATGAGAACTTAAGCTGCGCTTACGATCGGCATGATGTCATGTACATCGCGACCGACACACGATCAGATTTATCGGCTGTCAAGCAGTTAGCGCTGCAGGCATGTGAGATTACTTGATCGTCAGTGGCAATACATGTCAGATTGTTTTTAAGAGAGCAACAAAATTAAGTGTTTTTATAATTCGTATTTAAAAGCTTACAAACGTATTGTGGGTATTCAAACATTTAGGTTACAGGCGTCACACTTCAAGCTCAAAAGCTATTTTTCTTTTCTCGATGTTTGTTTTCACTTTAACTAGAAACGTGACCTCGCATTACGTTCGCGCTCGCTTAACTTAAAATACGACGATTTGGTAATGTCGTCGTCGTCGTCATCAACCCATATTCGGCTCACTGCTGAGCTCGAGTCTCCTCTCATTCTGTGAGGGATAAGGCCAATAGTCCACCACTCTGGCCCAATGCTGATTGGCAGACTTCACACACGCAGAGAATTAAGATAATTCTCTCGTATGCAGGTTTCCTCACGATGTTTTCCTTCACCGATTGAGACACGTGATTTTTAATTTCTTAAGATGCACACAACTGAAAAGTTGGAGGTACATGCCCCGGACCGGATTCGAACCCACACCCTCCGGAATCGGAGGCAGAGGTCATATCCACTGGGCTATCACGGCTCATTTTGGTAATGTAGCTAATGATTATCATACGAAGCGATCCTGAAAGAGCAAAACATAGCGAGTGCACAATAAAAGCAACTGTGGTTTGTGTTACATTATGCTTGATTTCAATATATAGGTATTTTGTAGAATAATAAATAAAAAATAAAATAAATTAATAGTAGAGTGTTACAGTATATCTATACTAATATTTTAAAGCTGAAGAGTTTGTTTGATTGAACGCACTAATCTCAATAACTACTGGTCCGACACATCATCTAATTATCTTACTTTGCATCTATTATTTTTAGAACTCCCTATTTTGTGTGGAGTTTTAGGTATGACTAGTAGACGCCGCGCGGTTTCACCTGCGTGGTTCCCGTTCCCGTAGGAATACGGGGAAAAAATATAGCCTATAGCCTTCCTCGATAAATGGGCTATCTAACACTGAAAGAGTTTTTCAAATCGGACCAGTAGTTCCTGAGATTAGCGCGTTCAATCAAACAAACTATATTATATTAGATTAGATTAGAGTAGATACAGACAGACAGACTAGAATTTTACTGATTGCATTGTTGGCATCAGTATCGATCACTAATCAATGTTAGTTACTTTGTAAAAAAATTTCATGTACAGAATTGACCTACCTACGGATTTATTATAAGTATAGATGATGTAATAAATATGACCCTACATAATACAAAAATAAGATAGGGCATGATACCTTCGTTATACCTTTTTTACGTCACACACAATATTTTCCCAGGTACAAGTTTATTGTAGCTCTGCGTATCTCATTTGTACTCTGGGCGTTATCCGAGGGTCCGCACAAATGCGTGCGTTATCCATTCACAACGTACGATGATTAATCGATGTATGGCGATCGTGATTGATTCTGGATTATAAGCGTATTGATAGGTGTAACGTACGCATCATATTTTTATATTAAACGGATATCATTTTGTAAACTGGATATTAATAGTTGAGGATCCGAATTAGAAACCTTCACCCATCTGTTTAATAGATGAAAAGTGGTAATAAAGTATGTTTATTTTTAGTTTAGTTTTATTGCCCTATATTGTTAGCACTTGTGTAAGTTTTATAAATCTAGAAACTGACCTACTAATAGTTACTCTGTTACTCGTATAAAATGTACTTATGTGACTGCCAGCAGCCTATTCACTATTTTGGTCTTTTTGCCATCTCTCATACTGTATATTATAGAATCTCAATTTCGTATATGTCAACCAGAATACGTCAAAGATAGTGAAATAACCTGCGGGTAAATCAAGTATAAAATAAAATAAATAAGTTGTAAAATAATCGGATCTCATTTGTAAAGTAGTTGTTAATTATTACCTAGGTACATGTTACAAGAGCCGTGATAGCCCAGTGGATATCACCTCTGCCTCCGATTTCGGAGGGTGTGGGTTCAAATCAGGACCGGGGCATGCACCTTCAACTTTTCAGTTGTGTGCATTTTAAGAAATTAAATATTACGTGCCTCAAACGGTGAAGGTTATGTAAGGAATACATCGAAAGGAAACCTGCATACCAGAGAATTTTCTTAATTCTCTGCGTGTGTGAAGTCTGTTAATCGGCAGTGGTGGCGGCACTATTTGGCCTAACCCCTCTCATTCTGAGAGGAGACTCATGCTCAGCAGTGAGCCGAATATGGGTTGATAATGATGACCTACATGTTTGACGTTATACGAAAGTTATTTTCGTTTTAGTTAGTGTATTGGTATTCATACCTTACCTTACCTTATCAGCCGATAGACGTCCACTGCTGGATATAGGCCTCTTGCATGGACCTCCAAGCACAACGATCTCGAGCCGCCAGCATCAAGCGGCTCCCTGCAACCCGCTTGATATCCTCGGTCCACCTAGTAGGGGGTCGCCCAACACTGCGCTTTCCGGTGCGTGGTCGCCATTCCAGCACCTTGGGGCCCCAACGTCCATCGGCTCTTCAAACTATGTGGCCCGTCCATTGCCACTTCAGCTTCGCGACTCGCTCGTCTGCGGATCTCCTCATTCCTGATTCGATCACGCAGAGAAACTCCAAGCATAGCTCGCTCCATCGCCCACTGAGTGACTTTGAACCTTCTAATAAGGCCCATAGTCAACGACTGGTCGCTGACTATGGGCCTTATTGGTATTCTACAACTATAAAACTATTTAATATTTTTGTCCTCTGTCACGCTTCTATTGTATTACTGCTAGGCAATGCGAGGATATGTATTGTCACATAGTACCTGGATAAATACTAAGCAATTGTATCCGCCCTATACGTACAACAAAGAACTCAGATAATTTTCCAATTAACGTATTTCCCATGACATAAGTACAATGTGGATATCTCCGAGCCTAGAGTGAATTGTTGGTAAACACAATCCATCATAGACCATTCATTGCACGGCTATTTCACATCATTCAACTCTTGCTTTAAAAGTCCAGAGAATTCTCAAAATTCATTGAAAATACCAAGTGCACTGATGCAAACGTTCACTCATACTCGTACATACGCAAGAACATTGAAACCATCCATGTAAGTTATAGTGACGCTGTGTACGTTCCTGGTTTACGTTTAGTAGTAGTTTAGTAGGGATACACTGTCCACGCGTACATTAAATACGCATACAGCTCCTGTACTGACCGCCGCGAATCAGTTCGCAAAGTCAATTCCACACAAGATCCAGAGCTCTCCGCAAGCCCTAGGGCCCAGTCACTCTGATTCATTTGGCCGTACAAATATAGCGTACCCAGTTTTGTGCGTCCTCTTTGTCGCGCGATCAAAAACCGTCCGACGACGCGATAGCACGTGCGGTATGCGTTGTTCAAGAGTTCACGTGTAGCTGCAAGTAAAGACATGACGTTTCAGACACGCGTAAACTTACTACGCGTAACAGTGTACGCGTTATCCGCACGCACTTTCACGCGGAAAGCGTTCTCTAAGAGTGTACGCGTATCTGCAAGTATGGACATGACGTGCCGGATACGCGTAAACTGACTTCGCCTACCAGTGTACGCGCTATCCGCACGCACCTTCAAGCGGTAAGCGTTCTCTAAGAGTGTACGCTTAGCTGCAAGTATGGACATGTTATCGCCGTTTAGTGTTGGAAATAGTAGTCTGTGACGGATATGACGTCGCTCGATCTCGTGTTGGCTTCAGTGTGCTCGTGGCGTTTGAGCCGTCCACATCTCTTGTTGTGTAATTCTTTATGGGTTACTTGGGATAGGCGGGGAGAGTGACTTGAGTGGAAAAGAGGAGTGTTTGTATACAGTCAAAGATCCTTTAACCCTACTCACATCGTTCAAAAGTACGTGACTCCACTCAAGGTCATTCTCTGCCATTCTAGGGTCTTATTTTGGTTACAGTTTGATTTGATAATTAAGTTGTCCTGACAAGTGTTGTAAATCATAACCTTTGTTCGACATTACTTTTCTTATATTTGTAATCACCTTTGAGTCCTATAATAGACATGACGTTCCGGACACGCGTAAACTGACTACTCCTACCAGTGTACGCGCTATCCGTACGCACCTTTATACAGGGATACATTTTTTAAGTGCTCCAAAACGCAATGTATATTGAAAAAAAAAACATAGTATACTTAAAGATATTATTCAAGGCCGAGCCGCCCGCGTCCGCCTCTCCGTTGATGTCTCGTGCGAAATAGAAGCTCGTAGGTTGTTCGTGTGAAAACTTGGGGGTTTTGTTATGTGGGCTCTTCATATACTCTCTATGATTTTGTAACCTATATAGCATTAAGTAATTTTAAGTTAGAGATTATAAAAATATTTTATAGTAATGTAAAAAATAACAAAAAATATATTAAGAAAGAGTTTTGTAATACATTTCCAATATATATTAATGTGTGCCTCTAATTTACCTAGGTATATTAATAAACTAGCCTGCGATACCCATAACTCGAAATTCGGTTTTTCAAAAATTTCTCCAGGTCAAAAAGGATCAAATACTCTTATCCCATATGTTGATCCAGAGTATAATATTTTAGCGATGTGGCGTAACATACAGTCACACTTTGAGTACATACATACACGCGAACAAAAACATTCGCCTTTATAATATTGGTGTGTTGTTAATGCATAAAGTAGTTTATTAATTACGGGCGAAAAATTACGATAAGGTTTCACCAAACCTCGTTTTGTAGCCAAAATAAAGTATGAACCGTAAAAAATTAATCGTTTATTTTTGTTCGGAGCATTATTGGTTGTAATAAAAAGTGATTGCGGAATAGATAATATAAACCTAGCGCATCGTTTTACGATGGGCAATGTCGTAAAAAATATGTAAAGCAAATCTCTTGATCGCGTACAACTACTTAGAATGTAAAGCGTCCGGGAAAATAACAGCACATTTAAAATGATTAATAGAACTCTTTTGTTATACCATTTCTTTGTCCGACAAAAATGGGACAAATGGAATTCACAATTTTCAAGTACACGGGCCTTAGCCATGTGGCACGTCGGTTCTCTTTCTACAAACGATAACGCTTCGAAAACGAAAAAATGTATGGGAATGACTTTCGACAGGTCTCACGTAATCAAGTTGTCGGTCGGATCTGTCATTCGCATACCTTTCGTTAGTTTTCGAAGCCTTAACGTTTGTAGAAAGAGAACCGACATGCCACTTGGCTACAGGCTTGTGGGCCTGGGATTACTAGCACACGCACCGTGTCCATTTCCTTACTAATACGGGAATTAAATAATGCTTATGGTGGTTAATGATGGTTAATGATGTGGTTTTTTATTGGTAATAAACTTGTCCAATGATATTTACTAATATTATATAGCTGAAGAGTTTGTTTGTTTGATAGAACGCGCTAATCTCAGGAGCTTCAGCTGTCTTAGATAGCCCATTTATTGAAGAATGGTTGTATCATGTATTATCCCCTACGGGACGTGAACCACGCAGGTGAAACAGCGCGGCGTCAGCTAGTTATAAATATTTAGAAAATTACGTACGTGTGCTGGTTTCGGTGATCATAATTGTGTTTTTCATACATTATGAACTCGATCAATAAATCAGTCTCTCCTAATAATGCAAATGCACTCAGGCCTGTAAGTATGCACTCGCTGGAACTGATTGACGTTTCAAAACGCGTGATAATTTTAGAAATAGAGATTGTTTTGAATAAATTTGGGTTTATGTCCATTCCGCACGCCGAACTGTTGGGTGTGGAGGTAAACATTCGTTTCGTAGTGCAACATAATTCAGATATATTGTTTACATTATCTTTGCCTTGATTACAATACTACGCTGTATCTATGTCTAATATCGTAATAACGATTCTTCATATAAGTATAATTAGGTTATAACAGCAATCTAATAAACTTAATGGATTACTTACTCGTAACTGTCGTTTCTAATATGAACTGTTTAGTCGTTTATAACAATTATGAAAAGTAAAGGCACTGGTTCACTAGCGCATAGATTAGCACAAGTTTAAAAATAGCCCGACATTATAAAGAACACGGTACATCATGCACATGTGAAGATCAAAGATTCTGACTGTGTTATGCTGATTACTAAGCGAACGAGATACCTATCTATGAATTTGAATAAATCATTCTTATGTAATGTTTATTACTTATGCAACTAAAACAGTTGGTTTATAAACAAAAATACAATAAAATTAACATATTTTGAACTTTAATAAGATTTTTTGATAATCAAAAATTTTTTTCTAACATTAAAATTATATACGTGTAAGCATATATCACGGACATATTCCGTACGGACATATGGTAAACACAGATTCACCAGTGAACTTATAGAGATTGTCAAGTTAACTCATAGCATCGGTCGATTGCATCGAGGGTTAAATAAAGCTACGTTCGGATATGTGGTCGGTGGTAATTATATTATGACACACGTCGTGTGGTTCGATCAGATACTCCTAATGTCATCCTCGGAGCTTAACGCTATTAACACGGCAATTTCAGGCGTTATTTCGTATGCCAGTATCATACAGTGCTGTTACAAAATATAGTCGTGGTTCAATGTGCGCGTAAGTGGTATAGTGCCTTTATACTGTCGTACGTTCTAAATAGAACGATTTATTAAAATTGGTTGTGTCGTTTCGAATCTGCTAGAGTGCAATAAATGTCAGAGAATTAATGTCGGCCAATACAAATGAGTTATAGCATAGTCGTACAATCTACATATTGAACAGAATTTATATTATATTATCGGAGTGAAGCAAATCGGGCGAAAACGGACTTCAGTCATCATATTTATCCGCCAATTGGAAACGTTGAAATTGAAGTCTGTTATGTACACACGTACATATAGATCTTTCAACGATAATGGCCAAATTGTTCGCATCGATTTATACTCGAAAGATACTGGAGCGTGCTGAGTGAAGACATTGTTTACTTTTGAATCATAACATGTAGTATTGAGAGAACAGAGCGTAGTTATTGTGTGGGTTAATTTAAAATTATTGTTTTTTGTTAAACATATTGTACAGAACGTGATTGAGGCAAATATTTAAAGGATTGGGTAAATGTAAGAATTTAATAATAAATTGAACTTCTTATTGTAGGTAAAAACTTAAAAGATCCTGGGTATCCAAGGGTATCTATGGGTATGGTATCCTGGGTGAAATATGGGGAGAGGTTCCTTTTGTTCCAAAAAATCTTTTTAAGAAAATGTACTTTAGTAGGTATTTAATTGTATAATAAGTAACCCAAATTAATACAATTTAATTTGGATTAACTAATAGACAGGAGATACACATAATATAATATTCAGAGAGGAGACTCGAGATCAGCAGTGAGCCGAATATGGGATGATGATACATATATATACTAGAGATAATACTAAGACAAAAAGCTTTCAAGGTTTTTTAATCAATATTTATAAATATGTATCTAATAAATATATATAAATTTAAGACAATTTTATAGTTGTCGAGTTCATTAGTTTTAAAACCAAGTTGCTTACTCAAAATCAACTAAATAAAGTGGACACAGTAAAATCGTTGGGCGAAGCGTTTTTCCTAACGATCCTTAAATTTTCCTTTCGTGGGCGACAAAAGACGTAACACTTAATGCGGTTGGAACAACAGTAATGGCCGGTGTGGGGTGCGCATAACGACCGGGCCCACGGCAAATATAGGCTAATTGAGATACTGAGTTAAAGTAACTATTACTTTTGCTTATAGCCTTAACCTTTTCTACACTGTGTTGACCTTCACTTAGTGAGGATATATTTTAATGAACTTGTAGCGTCTATGTTGGCTTTTAATGGGTAATTATCTCGTCTAAGAGCGATGTCCCATTAGCGTGTTCCGTTACATTGCGATTTTAAACTAGCAGACGCCGCGTGGATTCACCCGCGTGGCTCCCGGTCCCTTAGGATCACGGGAATAAAATATATCCTATAGTACTCGGGTATAGTGTAGCTTCTCAACAGTGAAAGAATTTATCAAATCAGATCAGTATTTTAACACATTGAACGCCATTGCAGACAACATATACCTGCCGGTAAGTATTCTCAGAGGATTCAGAGGATATAGAGAGATTCCTATTCAATGGAAACAAACAAACAATCGAATCTTTCCTCTGTATAATATTAGTATAGATTAAAATTGAATCGTCGCAGCGACGTTTCAATGAATCTGCTACGACGGACTTGATTCGATCCATTGTTGAGACTGACGTCGTCGTGCGTCATTGCAACACCAGTGTGACAATGCGTTGAACCGTTACGCCGATGAAACGCAGCGAACTAATATGTAATCTCCCTTATGTAATAAACTAAAAGTTAAGAATAAGAGATCATTGTACTCTTATAAAAGCTAAAATTTTGTCAGACAAGCCATAGAAATTAACCGTAGGAATAATTGTAATATATGTATTATGTAGTCTATAATATAATGATAATATAGGTATAATAAATGGACATCACTATATTACTATATCGTGATGTCCATACAAACAATCAAGATTAGCCTGGGCAATCAGACAGACAGGTAGACTCATTCTAATACATACCTCACGCGGGCTGAGAATAATGATTGTGATTACGATTAGATAAGTCTTATCTAATATATTTTTTTGGTTTCATCCAGTAATTATAATTGAATTGAGTTTGTAGCCATAGTACTTTCATAATATAGGTACCTGTTAAACATTTCGCTAGAATCTCACACAACGTATACATGTAACGAGAAATACAGCAAAGCATCAGGGATGGGTATAGAAGTTCAAGACCCTAGGGAAATATACATTAATTGAGTTACGTAGTATTGTATTTGTATTATGTAACGACTTTGTATAATTGTTATGTATAATGTTGTTGTTGTACAAAGAATTATTGTCAAATAGCCATACTACCGGCGGTATTTGTGTCCCATGAGACTAATTTACGGGAAACTAAAGCGAGTCGTAGTTCGGCTGAGACTATTAACGTTACAACATAATAGACTAAAAGTGGTTATAGTTCACCCTATGTAGTCTATTAACATCATCATTTTCAACCCATGTGGCAACCTTTCTTAGCGTTAGTATCTTCATCATGATCATCATCGTTATCACTCCATATTCGGCTCACTGCTGAGCTCAAGGGTTAGGCCAATAGTCCATCACGCTGGTCCAATGCGGATTGCAGCATTCCAAAAGGAACCCAACGTCCAAAACTCACGGAAGAAGCTTTTATATTATAGTGGTTCCGCCTATCACTACTTTATATCTAAGAAATGATTTGTCAGCACTTGCCTAAAATCCCCGATGACCTCACGTGAAACACCCATGCTCATCATGCAGATTTCTTCCTTGACCTTCGATGCAGAACTATCTAAAGTACCAATAAGCCATCAGCGACCACAGCAAGTATCGTAAAAGTTTAAATATCTTAGTGAAGTAAAAAGTTCAGGGTTTGTTTATAATCTATACTAATATTATGAAGCTGAAGAGTTTGTTTGTTTGTTTGAACGCGCTAATCTCAGGAACTACTGGTCCGATTTGAAAAATTATTTAAGTGTTAGATAGCCTATTTATTGAGGAAGGCTATAGGCTTAGGATATATTTTTCCGGTATTCTTACAGAATCGAGAACCATGCGGGTGAAACCGCGCGGCGTCAGCTAGTTTTGCATAAAGGTAGCGACCTTGTATCGGATGTAATAAAACCAATCTCAATAGTAAAAATTCTATGACTTCCGTTACGGAAGCAGACCGATCTACGACACTTCAAATTTACATATCGAATCGCCTCTACCGGCGGTCGTCAAAGATTTACATAAATTCTTATTTTCGCATCCACTGATATCAAGATCCAGCTTTCCTTTATTACCTACTAGTGTTGGGTATATCGAAGGACCGTAATTATATTATGTGGCTGGTTCAGGGGTTGCGTTCTATACCTATAGTTGTGATGAAATCTGCAATTACCAATAATTGACTCACCCAGTTGACCGGCAGAAAAATGGCTGGAACGACCAATGCTTCACTGACGGCGGGATCCCTTTACATGCACGGCACAAAACATCACCCAGGGTGGTACAAAGTTTAGGTTTTCACGGAAAACAGCGGTAAAAGATTTCTCGAATTTTTAACACGCTGAGGCGGTTACGAACCGGCTAGCATTCAGAGTAATTTCGTACTACGCCGATGGTGGCGACGCGTGCGTCGATTAATGTTGGCGGCATTGGCGAAACTAGCCAATCGCAAGCCGTCAGACGGGCGGTAGGTTCAATATTACCAATTGCAGAAATCAAAACAACTACAGATTAATAATTATCGAACAACTAGCGGACGCTCACTACAGAACTAGTCCCTCCTTTAGAAAAAAGGATATGGTTAATAGACCCACCACGCTGTTTCATAGTGGGTCACTCATCATTATCAACCCACATTCGACTCACTGCTGAGCACGAGGTGTTAGGCTAATACGCTGGCCCAATGCAAACTGACTTCACACACGCAAGGAATTAAGAAAATTCTATATATGCAGGTTTTTCTCATGATGTTTTCCCTGCATCATTTAGACATAATTTCTTAAAATGCACTGAAAGATTGGAGGTGTACGACTAGGACTGGATTCGAACCTACGCCCTCTGAAATCGAAGGCATAGGTCATTTCCACTGATCTCTCACGGTTGTCACTATCAGGTTTTAATGATAACGACTGGAACTGCACGGGGCGGCACGGGGATGTACCTATCACTAGCGACTTCCTAACTCCTGGGTGAGAATTCTTATTGAAAAGCTTAGTATTTCATAGCTTTATCCAGGACTCAAACCCAGGACCTCGTGATCCAATGCCACATTTGATTACTACTGGACCAGCGAGGAAGTTATTTTGATTACGTAATAAAAATAATATTCCATAAAAAACTTTCATCTAACGAAAATTCGCATATTGTCTCGTTACAACGTAATAAAGAATAATTTATTATTTGCCAACTTTATGTTTCCTAGCAGTGTTTGAACTTTTCTTTCTACACATTTGATATTACGTATTAAATTTTCTACAGTACCTACACAGTTTCATCTACTAAAAATGTCGTAAGTAGGTATCTACTTTAACTTAAAGTTTAATTTAATAAATTTTAAGTAATATTGAGAAAGAATTAGTTACAAAAATTAATGATGTTTTATAAACAACATCAAGTGATCAATATATTATATGTATACCCAACCCATATTCGGCTCACTGCTGTACTGGAGCCTCCTTTCAGAATGAGAGGGGTTAGGCCAATATTCCACCACGCTGGCCCAATGCTGATTGGCAGACTTCTCACACGCAGAGAATTGAGAAAACTCTGGTATGCAGGTTTCGTCACGATGTTTTTCTTTCACCGTTTGAGACATGTAATATTTAATTTCTTTGAATGCACACAACTGAAAAGTTGGAGGTGCATGCCCGGACCGAACCGGATTCGAACCCACAACCTTCGGAATCGGAAGCAGATTTCACATCCACTGGGCTATCATTGTCTAAGCAATCAATACTTCATTAGATTCAGTAAATAAACCAAATACTAGCGCACGCCCGCGCCTAAGTCCGCATTAAAATCAGTTTTTCACAAATACCGCGGGTACCGTGGATTTATTCGGGATTAAAAGTAGCAGTTGCTCAATAACCTGCGAAGTTCCATTAAAATTGGCTCCGTACATACGTACGTCGGCATGAGATTGTGAAGGAAAAGTTCTGTGAAAGTCGTTTGTTTAAAACTATTAGCGGACCCGGTCAAGCTTCGCTTTGACTTTTGTGCACTTCTTCCCTATCCCTACTCAACCCCTACCACTACCCCTCGACTCGACTAACATTGACCAAGATAAGGTAAATCCATTCAGTTCAGCGTTCTCGAGTTTAGTGCGAGACTGACAAACAGCAATTCATTTTTATATAAGTATATAGATAAAAATAACTTCGCATTCAAAATTATTATATAAAAAAATATAGACTGAAGATAACTACTTAATAAATATAAATGTAAAAGAACTTTTCTTTGGTGGTGAGAGAACATTTATTAAGTAGTACCATTCCACTGTTATTTAAGCAAGCTTTTCTATTAAGTGTGCTCATTTTTAAAACTTCATTCAAATGAGGTAATTAAAAGGAATGAGATACGAACAGTCTAAAAGTATGCTTTGAGGAGTTAAAATAATATCTACAACTGTTACTGTTTTTTAATTAATAATAAATAAATCATAATTATCATCATCAAGCTAAGCTCGAGTCTCCTCTCAGAATGAGTGGGGTTAGGCCAATAATCCACCACAGAGGCCCAATGCGGATTGGCAGACTTCACACACGCATAATTATAAGATTTAGTATTTATAATAATTAAATAGGTACTTACATTTTTGACGGCCTCCGTGGCGCAGGTATGCGCGGTGGAATTACAAGATGGAGGTCCTGGGTTCGATCCCCGGCTAGGCCGATTGAGATTTTCTTAATTGGTCCAGGTCTGGCTGGTGGGAGGCCGTGGCTAGTTACCACCTTACCGGCAAAGACGTACCGCCAAGCGATTTAGCGTTCCGATACGATGCCGTGTAGAAACCGAAAGGAGTGTGGATATTCATCTTTTAACAAGTTAGCCTGCTTCCATCTTAGATTGCATCATCACTTACCATCAGGTGAGATTGTAGTCAAGGGCTAATTGGTAAAAAAAACATTAAGAAATCATCATTAGTTCTTAGGCTATTCAAAAAATTTGGCCTCAAACATGGCACGTACCTAGATTTAACAATTTCGCATGTAAGTTGTGTCAAGTTTACTTTGTTAGAAAGTCTTTGATATTTATACTCGTACTTACGCCGGTTTAATCTTCTAAAGTACACCTTGAGATGAAATGGACGGTAGACATATTAAACATTACTCTCCGTGTGTCTACTTCGGGACAAAATATGTCCCATTTCGTTGTAATGATTGTAACATGACAGACCCTTCGGGGAAATTGACCCTCGGGCGAAAGTCCCTTTGAGGGACATTACGTACAGACACTGTTCACGACACTCGTGCTCGGTTATGTAATAGCTGGATACAAAATGTTAATTATAATTGTTTTGTAACATTTCAACTTATGCCCGTTTGTTCTCGGACGCTGGTGGGGAAAATGGGTCGTTCGACACACTTGTGTCCACTGTTTAGGTTTTAAATCAACACATAGTAGAGAGAAGGTTCACATTAGGAAATCATATCGTTAGGAAATCTGCACACCAGAGAATTATCTTAATTCTCTGCGTGTGCAGATTTCCTCACGATGCAGTGCGTGGTGGACTATTGGCCTAACCCCTCTCATTCTGAGAGGAGACTCGAGCTCAGCAGTGAGCCGAATATGGGTTGATGATGATGATGATGATGATGAACTTCATCACTTCGTTTTACGGAAATGAGAAGGTTATATGTTTTTATGATTATTTTTTTTTTAATAGAAAATATGTAACCACTTTCGTGGCTCGGGAATAGAAATAAAATGGTTTTATTTTTCATCTTTACAACCCGCAAATTACGACTCAATGGGTCAGATTTTCGAAATCAAAGTAAATTGTATATGCTTTTAACCAACCCACCATAGCTAAATCCGATGGACTGTCTTGTTAAGTATTATGTTAGCTTTATTGGGTAGCCCTAAAAGTACCAACAAATATTAAGGCTCTTACTTGGTGGAGGTACTCAACAACATGCAAGATTTCCTTCGATGGGCGCTGGATTAAATCCCAAAATCTCCTTTTCCGCTCCGCTACTATAACCTCTTTTAGAAGACGCGTATTTCAGGGTTAAAGCGACGACGTATTTAGCTTTCATGAAGGTAGGGATAACCAACACATTGTGGCAAGTGACAAAATAATGTCAGCACTTTGCCAACACGGATTACGGAACTTTCCCGAGCCAACACGTCACGCGTATAACAAAAATTGATTCAATTTGAACGTGATGTAAATTTTTCGACACAGAGGCAAAATTCAATCACAACTTTTTTCCGAAGATTAACACCCTACGGTCTTATAGAATCGATTTTTTTTTCTTTATTCTGTGCTAAATAGGTTTTCAATGTACAAAGATGACGTTAACTGCATATACGAGAAAGAGCTACGTCGTTATCTTATATGTAATAAAATCAGTGTGTACAAAATTTTATGATAGTTTTAAACATTAAGCCATGTTCATATTCTTGAGAGATTATTACTTTATGTCGCTTATCCCGTCGAAGCAAACATAATAAAATCACTACTAACGTGCTTAATGGTTATAACAACGCGCCAGCTAAACTAGGTATACCTACAGGCTATGCTGATCTATATTTTGAAAATAACTGTATAAGAAATCAATCCTTTTAGAAATAATTATATCTATACAGAAAATGGATCAATTCTCGGGACCAAAATGTTACTGGTTCTGTAATAGAGTGAATTTATTTTATAAAGAGTTCTTAAAAAGAAAGAACATGAAAACGTACATATCAAAAGAGATAATCATTCTGACAATGAAAATGATAGGTCTATAAGAGAATCAAGAATTCCATTAGGAAATGCATTGAATATACTTGCTAATCCTATCGTCAGATTATACTTATTTTAAATTTAAACTAAATAACTTTTTTACGTTAAACGTTACTTTAATTGTGAAATACTTAACTCGTAAGAAATGACATAGTGACCAATACTACGCTCCATCATCATCATCTCCTTTCCCTTGTCCCACTTAAGTGGGGTCGGAAAAATATTTCAAACTTTTCCATTCGTCTCTATTATTCTTCAACTCATCATCCACTCACTTTACATGTCCTCTTTCACACACTCCGACCATATCTTCTGTGGCCTTCCTCCCCTCTTATGTCCTTCCACTTGCACATTCAACATTTTTCTAGTAATATGACTTTTCTCCTTACATAAGCACTAATAATTATATTATAAGTATAAAACTTATAATAAAAATAAAAACAGAATTTATGCTAACAAAATCGCAAGGAACACTTAGTAAGACTCGAAACTGTCTGTTACGACGTTTTATTTATCTCGGTAATCCAGGTACGTAATTCAGGTATTAAATAGATAATATTCACAACATAAAGGCAAAAATAACCGCAATACTACGTAGAATTAAAAATAATCTTGTGTGAAGTCCGCGTCCAGGTATGCGCTATAAAAATTGTTATTTATACTTCTATTTCCAGTGGAGACGCTTCTATCTAAATAAATTTATAATAACGATCTTATTATATTCTGAAAAAAACGTATGACGTCTGAGCATCTCTAAACTGAGCAATGGAAAGATATAATTTTATTATGGCGCATAAACATACTAAAATAAAATTATTCTATGTTTATAAATATGTTTTTTAATGTTTCCAATGAGAAAGTAGGTTCTATTAATATCCCAAAACATCATCCCACTAATATTATATACACTAAAATTTGTATGGATCGATGTATGTATTGATGTTTGTTTTTTTTCACGCCGAAACTAATGAACCGATTTGGTACAATACAGCAATGGAGATTGATTATGCTCTGGATTAACAAAATAACTTATTTCAATCCTGAAAATGTACATGGCTATTGCGGAATTCATTTATAAAATAACAAAAGTACATATATTATATTTTTGTTAAAAATACATATTTTATATTTTTGTTATAATATAAATAAATTCCGTGAATATATTGTTAACCATAATGAACATTGTTTGTAATTTATAAATACTTACTATACACACTAAAAATTACTGTGTAAGTGTGTAAGTATGTTTGTTCCTCTTTGTAGCTGCGGCAACTGAAGCGATTTGATATTTGGAATGGAAATAGATTTTACTCTGGATTAACACATGGGCTACTTTTCATCCCGGAAAAATGGTTTCCGCGGGATTTGTGAAAAATCGAATTCCACGCGGACGAAGTCGCGGGCGTCCTCAAGTTTGTTATAATTATAGTAAATACTTTTACGGCACGGCTTATCATAGCTTCGTATTTCCAATAAGCCGATAATTACTTCAAGTTACGTGTAAAGAGGTGAAGTTATATTAGTTCCAGAGCTTCAGGCAAGTTTAATCTGGTAGTGTCTCAATATGTGTGTTACGTACAAAAGTTTTAATGCGAATCACTAGATACTAATCATAGTATCTAGCAATAGGGATAATATGGTATCATTGGCCTAACCCCTCTCATTCAGAGAGGAGATTCGAGCTCAGCAGTGAGCCGAATATGGGTTGATAATGATGATGATGATGGGATGAAAGGATTTTCTGTAATCAACTTACTCTAATGAATAAAATAAATTATTTCGGAGGGCGTAGGTTCGAATCCGGTCCGGGGCATGCACCTCAAGCTTTTCAGTTGTGTGCATTTTAAGAAATTAAATATAACGTGTCTCAAACGGTAAGGACAAACATCGTGATGAAACCTGCATACTTGAGAATTCTGTTATTTCTCTACATGTGTGAAGTCTGCTAATCCGCATTGGTACAGCGTGGACTATTTATTGGCCTAACCCCCCACTCACTCTGAGAGGAGACTCGAGCTCAGCAGTGAGCCGAATATGGGTTTATAATGATAGCTTTTATTTCTTCGTACTTTTCAGTGCAACTTCTCAATGCGTGCCTTCGAGAACACTTTAAGCCTTCGGTCCCGATCTTTATCATAGTCAAATATTATCACTCTTAGCCCACCCAGTCAAATTGGAGCAGCATAGTGGGTCTAAGCTCCATATCTCCATAGGAAAGCCTGGCCCTATATCGGCCGTTTCATATATAAGGTGTAAATCAGACTTTTAATTGGTTTACAAGAGCGATTGTAGATATCTACTGTAAATAAAAATAAACAGTGTAAAATATTTGTGTAATGAACATGGATGTTTTCCATCTGTGCCTGGGTAGTTTACTATGTTATTAGTATTTATATAATCGTTGATAGCCATGATAGCCCAGTGGATATGACCTCTGCCTTCGATTCCGATCAGGGGGATGCACCTCCAACTTTTCAGTTGAATGCATTTTAAGAAATTAAATATCACGTGGGAAAACATCCTGAGGAAACCTGCATACTTGCGGATTTTCTTAATTGTCTACCTGCGTGTATGAAGTCTGCCAATCTGCATTGGGCCAGCGTGGTGGACTATTGGCCTAAACCCTTTCATTCTGAGAGGAAACTCGTGCTCAGTATTGAACCGAATATGGGTTGAGAACGATTTATATATAAACTATTATTACATTCATCAGCTGCTTGTAACCAAATCTCAAGCAACTCTGGGTTAGAGAGTGATGTGTGTATTAAGTGACCTAATATATTTATATACATTTATTATTTAAATACGACATATACCGAATACCCAAAACAGGGTAGTATATTATTTACGTATGCAAATGAACGGTGGCTGGATTGGTTAATTTGCATCTGTGTCAGTCAAACAATTTCGTTTGATGGCTGGAGTACAGGCGACCTAAATTAATAATGAGGATGTCATTGAACATGACATTAAACATTAAGCGTACCATGAAAACGTCTATCGTCATGGAATACATAATAGGGTGGTAACACAGACTGTGTCAAAATAAAGATCTTTCCAGTCTTAGATAGATAGATATTCTTTATTTGCACACATAGCTGGCCATTAACTCGTTAATCCGTTAATCGTTAATTAACAAAGTTAACATTTTGATTAACGGATTAACATTTAAGTTAACTTTTAAAAATGATAACGGGCCCGTTAACTTCCGTTAATATGCAGAAGTCCGTTAATCGTTAATCCAATGCCTACTATTTACCGCGCGACGCGATTAACAGGTTTAGACAAGTAAGAAATGATGAAAGATTTTTTTTTCAAAGAAATTAACAAATTACTATATTTATGTTAAAATTACAGATAAAATCAACTAAAAACAAATTTGTCACTTTTCCCCCCAGTGCTCACCCTTATTTTTCCAATGAGGATCTCACACAATGATATAAAAATGCAATATTAACCAGTCATATTAACGGATTAACAATTAACGTTAACTTGCGTTAATTCCTTTGGAATGTAACGGTTTAACGTTTAACAAGCTAACTTTTTGTAGCGGATTAACGTTAACGAAGTTAACTATTTGATTACGGTGCCCAGCTATGTTTGTCCACCACGAAGACAAATACAAGTGAATTAAAATCATATTAAGAAGAGATCAGCATACAAAATGCGGCCTTAATATCGCTAAGTAGCGATTTCTTCCAGGCAACCTTCGGTTTAGGAAAACTTAAGGACATCAGCTGGTGGTGTAAAACAAAAATAACCATAGTATTAGTAATACACATACATACAAATAATTTACATCCTAATACATAAACATTATTACACAAATACCTACAATAATGAATAAAATACATATCAAAATATACTAATAAATACATTATAAAGTCATATTGAAGAGAAATAATAAGTTAGTTAGATAGGGAGTCTTTACGGCATTTTTAAAAATGTCTTATTATATAATTAAGTGTGCATTTCAAAAATGGCCATTAAAATAAGTGTAACTTATGGAAAGGTTACAAAGTCCTCGTAGAACCCCCGGAACGCCCGGGTAAGTACAAGTTTAGCATCATGAGCTCCTCTTACATATTGAAAAATTTTTTGAAATTAAAAAGAAATCTCAATACAACTATATATTATAAGGTCCTAATGAAAATTGTAATTTATTGTTCATTTTAGTAGGGCAGCAGCAATAAATATTACTCTTTAAAAATTATATTGTTGAGATTCTGGCTTCCTGTTATAGAAAAGTTTCTTAGTTCACAACAAAACAGTACACCGTTTGGTCATGTACATGACTCGAGATTCTTTAACCATCGGTAACCAACCCTCCCCCCCCCCCCCCTGGGAGTTTTTGAGAGCATTTTTCTCGTAAACTTGTTTTTTTGACAACAAAACTTTTCAAGTAAATGTTGTAGGTTTTTTGTGCGAAAGGAACAACTTTCTCATTTATATTTTAGTTCTAATATACCTTAATAATACCTTCCCTACCAATGGTTAAAGAATCTCGAGTCATGTAATTCTTTTAATCATATATTCCGGTACTATTACGCATGGCAATTTTTTAAATTATCCGCTCTATCTTCACGAGAAATGTCCTTGACGCATGGTAGACGCGCTAAACGTAGGATGTGATGATGATGTGTGATACTTTTTCCTTACGTGATGATTTCTGTTTGTTCGTTCTACTGTAGCGAGGCCCGTAAAGAAAGATCGTCGATTCGATTTCATGCCTCTAGCTATTTTTCACTTCCAAGCCATCTTCCATACTTCTGTTTTGCTTTATAGAATATTAAATATCCAACTTTATAAAATGAAAAAAAAAATACAACTGTAGAGCCGATTTTTGTAGAGAAATTATTTAGGTAAAAACTTCTCGGAGAATTTTGAGGGAAGGCAAATGTCCCACCATCGCTACGTTCCAAATTTTGTCCGACTCGCCATAAATATCATATACACAAAGTTTAAGCATGTATCATCATCATTAAAAAGCCATATATAGCTCATGGTTAAGCACGGGTCTCTTCTTGTAATGAGGGTTAGGCCATTAATCCACCATTCTGGCCCAATGCGGATTGACAGAATTCACACCCGTAGATGATTAAGAAATGTGTCAGGTATGTAGGTTACCTCACGATGTTTTCCTTCACCCTTTGAGAGACGTGATATTAAATTTCTTAAAATGCACATAACTGAATAGTAGGAGGCGTATTATCGGATTTGAACCTAGGCCTTCTGAATTAACGGCAGAGGATATCCACTGGGCTATTACGGTTGAGTATTCATGAAGAAAAGTAATGTTTTGATCCTGGGCCCAAGGACTATTATGTTAATTGGCTCCCGACGTAAAAAATGTGTCAAACATGTCATTTCACATGTCAAGTTTTTATTTATTCTATACAAGTCAGCCCTTGACTACAATCTCACTTGATGGTAAGTGATGATGCATTCTAAGATGGAAGCGGGCTAACTTGTTAGGAGGAGGAGGCTGAAAATCCTCACCCCTTACGGTTTCTACACGGCATCGTACCCGAACGGTTAATCGCTTGGCGGTACGTCTTTGCCGGTAGGGTGGTAACTAGCCACGGCCGAAGCCTTCCACCAGCTGTAAAAGGAGTGTTATAAGTTTGATATGTTTGTCTGTGTGTCAGTCGCACGTAGATCAAAGATTTATATTTAACTAAGGTTTCCTAAGTAGGTGTAGCATATAATTTATTTATAAGACCGTTCAGTTAAGACCGTTTTAGAGTAGGTAATAGAGGAGGTGAAATTTCAATGCAAACTTATATAGTCTACCCTCATGGGCAAAGTTAGCTTTACAATGTAATATTGTGTATTCACGACATTAAGAAAGTTTCCTAACTCTGTGTATGTGATACAATATAGACTTCAAGCGTGCTTTGTAAGGCAATCTTACGCCGAAGTATTGAAATTAATAAACCTTAAAAGGAGAATGCCAGATCCTGCCCCAGTTCTAACTCAGAATTTTGCGGAAAATGTAAATGTACGAAAAATATCCAATTTTTAAATAATTGTTTTTTAATAAACCATTTTTATTGTTAAACTCCGGAATAAAAATTTACCAAAAAAAGTAATTAAATCCATTACGCTATTTCCTCGTAGCAGACATTGTTTACTTATTTTTTAAAAATCTTATTTCAACCTTGGGTTCGAGCCTTTTAAAGCGTTTTTATTATATTTTAATCACTTTAGGTTCAAAATGGTTAGAATCCAGAGCTGCGAAGTCTGATCAAAATGTATAATTAAACTATCATAACATTGTCAAACTGTCAAAACACGTATTAATATTACACCTCGGAGTAATTTGAAAATAATTATACCCCTAGTTATAAAGGGTTAAAAGGTATTATTTATTTAAATGTACACAAAATCCAATAAAATGAAGTATAATATATTATTGCAAATGATTTTTTTTTAGTGGGTTAAACTCCTATACTTTATCTGGCATTGTCTTTTCAAGTTATAAGTTTAATATGTATATGAAAAGTAAAGACTTTTTGTTTTATTTAGAGAACATTGGTTTGAAAGGTTTATATTTGGTGGTGAAACTACAGACAAGAGACTTATACATTGCTTTACGCATTTCAACAATTTATTTTTATAATAATACTTCACGTCATCAACCCATATTCGGCTCACTGCTGAGCTCGAGTCTCCTCTCAGAATGAGAGGGGTTAGGCCTATAGTCCACCACGCTGGCCCAATGCGGATTGGGAGACTTCACACACGCAGAGAATAAAGATAATTCTCTGGTATGCAGGTTTCCTCACGATGTTTTTCTTCACCGATTGAGACACGTGATATTTAATTTCTTAAAATGCACACAACTGAACTGCATTGGCCGACCCCCAACCAGGTGGACTGACGACATCAAGCGAGTCGCAGGGATTCGCTGGATGCAGGTGGCTCAGTATCGTGATGTTTGGAAGTCCTTACAAAAGGCCTATGTCCTGCAGTGGATGTCCATCGGCTGATATGATGATGATGATGATGATGATGACACAACTGAAAAGTTGGAGGTGCATGCCCCGGACCGGATTCGAACTCACACCCTCCGGAATCGGAGGCAGAGGTCATATCCACTGGGCTATCACTGATCTTAATAATACTTATAATATAATAATAATACTTATAATATAATTACTAATACTAGCTAGCAGCTCTTTTTAACCGACTTTAAAAAAAGGAGGTTCTCAATTCGAAGCGTATGTTTTTTTTATGTTTATTACTTCATAACTTTGTCATTTCTTAAGCAATTTTGTAAATTCCAGATTGGTCCCGTTTAATTTTCATGAAAATCGGTTCAGTAGTTTTGTTTTCAGTAACTGTGGCGCTTTTGTGCATTCTGCTAGGACACACTAAAAATAAAAAAAATAAAATCTTTTTTTTTAAATTGATTGACTTCAAAATAACAAAAAAAAACTAAAAAGCGAAAAATAACATCATATGTGTTACCTTCTGATAACTTTGAAGGCGGTGCAACACAGTGATGCGTTAACTAAAGCCGATTAAATCATAAAGTTTAATGATTAAAAAACGGTTCTTTCCCGTGGTTCTTTCAGAAACGGCTTTTGAACTGACTTCAAAAGAATTCAGTTCAATTTTTGTGTTAAAAAGATTTTTGTTATATAAAATTGTAATTTGTTACAGAAGTTTGAAATCGTTGCAGTTAATTTTTATAACGTTACAGTTAAATTTTGTCTGTGAATTTGCATGCTTTTGCTTCAAACTTGGGTAATTTAAACTTCTCTATATATTACGTTAACAGGAAACGAGAAGCTAATAATAGAATTTTTAAAGTGGACAATAATGACTTTATAGCTGCTGCTCTACAAGAATGAACAATGAAATTAAATTTTCATTATAGTAGGGGAGCCCGGTATGCTAAATTTACAGTTACTCGACCGTCATGGGGACCGCATTAAGTCAGCGTGGTAGACTATTGGCCTAACCCTTATCATTCTGAGAGGAGACTCGAGCTCAGCAGTGACGCAGATTTGCTGTTTCGAGGGCTCATACTACTTGGTGGAGGTACTCAACAGCATAAAAGGTTCTTTCCTTATGCATGTTTGACGCGTTTGAATGGATCCAGAAATTCCCTCTTCGGCTTCCCATCTGAAATATTAATCAAAACCACTAAAGCGAAACTACTAATTAGACTTGACGGATTCGCGGTTGAATACAACAGAACAAAGTAAAATAATTTTATATTTAGCATTTCACTCGGGATTAATAACTGCGCTAACAAATCCGCATAGTGAATGAATATTGTTTAATTAAAATGTTTATAAATACGAGTAAATATTAAGAAGGCTCAGAGTCACACAGCGGGCGATGGAACGAGCTATGTTATGAGTATCTCTGCGTGATCGAATCAGAAATGAGGAGATCCGCAGAAAGACCATATTCACCGACATAGCTCAACGAGTCGTGAAGCTGAAGTGGCAATGGGCGGAGCACATAGTTCGAAGAGCCGGTGGAAGTTGGGGTCCCA
Source organism: Bicyclus anynana (assembly GCF_947172395.1). Classification (NCBI taxonomy): domain Eukaryota; kingdom Metazoa; phylum Arthropoda; class Insecta; order Lepidoptera; family Nymphalidae; genus Bicyclus; species Bicyclus anynana. The sequence continues at coordinate 13,468,526 of NC_069089.1, forward strand.
AGGTGCTGGAATGGCGACCCTGCACTACAAAGCGCAGAGATTCGCTGGATGCAGGCGGCTCAGGATCGTGATGTTTGGAAGTCCCTACAAAAGGCTTATGTCCTGCAGTGGACGTCCATCGGCTGATATGATGATGATGAAATAAATACAGACTATTTTATAATCATGTTTGGAACTGCTTCGGTGGTTAGGCTACGTGACTTTGAATTACGAGTTTATATTCATCCTTAAAGATACTACTAGTCGCTTTGACAACCGTTCTCTCTATTTGCACTTCCATGCGTCTCGTTCTCAGACCAATTATAGAAGGACCTGTATAGCACTCATAGTCACGAAGAAAATTGTCTGCCATTTTCTGAGAAAACGAGCTTAGATTTGGTATATATTTTAAACTAAACTAGAAGTTTTTGCCCGTTTTTTACACCATTCAACAACACAAAAAGGTATTTTTACGGAGCTCTTTAACTGACGAACACGATTACAACTATTTAACATAGATTCTATAGAGATAGTTTTTATAATCGCATTAGATCGTTGATCATATACTTTGACAGAAAAGTAACGTCTAGCGAGGCAGGTCCTATACAATAATTGGTCTGAGGTCTCGTTATATGTTTGTTTATAAAATTGAATAAATCTGGCCACAACCACTTTGAAGTGCTCTGTTGTTAATTTTTAGAGTAGTGCTATGCAATGGCTGTAGCAATATCTATATGAAAAAGTGTTTTTTGACTTTTCGATTAACTGCATGATTTAATCTCGTATTAGGTGATTCTTCATATATCTACCAACATACATACAAAACTTGCAGACTATCAAATCCCGTTGGAGCATTGTGATAAGTCTAAGGTCCATATCCTATCAGCTGGCTTATTCTAATTTAGTCTTTATTTTCAATCTATTAAAGTAAACAGCAAATCAACTGAAAAATGTCATCTACCTACTGTATGATATTATCCCGGAAGGGTTGTCATGTCACGACATATCTCACATAGAATCTGAATTTCGTATATTATGTCAACTAACATACGTTAAGGTTAGTGAATTAGTCAGCGGAAAAAATGCCTGGCCTACGAGTATGTATTGAGCCATTCATATGCCTATATGTTACTGATGATAATATCTAGCTTATCATCATTATCAGTATTGCTTCGGTTCTATTATCATCTACAAGAATGCGAACTAATAAAGCCATAAACTGTGATAAGACATCTATTGCCAAAGACAATATACTCGATATCGAGGTCATTTCCAGCTACAAGATATCAATTATCGTAACGTAACATTGGGCTCAGTGAAAGGAAATGCTACGTTAATAGAATCGGATCCTCTTCACACAAAAGCTCTTCTTGATGTGTAGTGTGTGGATAGGTAACTAAACTAAACCTACTATTAACATTTCCATTTTATTTTTCCTTATTACTTTGTTTATGGAGTATTATATTTTCACTGTATTTTCTTTACACTCTATGGCCGTTGCAATCTATGAAAGTTTGCCCAAATCAATATTAATATTCTTCTGTGTATGTTTTTTTGACTTTTTGATTAACTGCATGATTTAATCTCGTATTAGGTGATTCTTTTTACACCGACATACATAAAAAACTTGACGCACTGTGACGAGTCTAAGGTCCTTATCCTATTAGCTGGCTTATTCACTAATTGGGTCTATAATAACAACCTATTATAATAAAATAATTTGTATAAACAAATCCCTTTTTACACTTAAGATCTTTAACTAACTACGTAACTACGTAACGGATTTTAATGCAGTTTTTAATAAAATTCAAGGTTCTCCCCAAAATTGCAAGGTTCCGGTAGAGTAAATTAATATTTTGACTGTTGAATTCATATTTTTATCGATAAAGACAGTAACTTTTTGTTGTGTTGAGACCAAATTGAATATCCAAAACTGTTTTGGGGACCTGTTTGCACTTATATATACATCAATCTTACGAACGATAAAAAATACAGAAAAGCTCATAATTATAACAAAATCAAATAAAAAAACTGTTAATATGGGCAATAGGCGATAGTACAAGTTCTCTCCACTACATAATTAAATAATTGGGGGCTCATTGTTTTACTATATTAATAGCACTAGTTTATGTGATGCGAATCGTATTGATAGCCAATATAGCTAGTTCCATATGGAACTAATAATAGCTTATGGTCTAAGATCCGGTATTAGAAATATGTACCCTCATCTGATATTCATCAGTGCTATGAAATAAATGATAAATAATATTCACAGTATCACATTGCAAATAAGTTGCCTAGTTAAATTGGGCTTAACAAATTTTTTATACAAAATCTAGAAAACCATGAACTAGATCAAAGGCAAACTAATACAGTTAAATGAAGCATAAAATAAGTTTTCATTGGACATTCTCGTATAAGACGACAAAATAACTGATGAGTGTATTTAAATAACATTACCTAACTGTTTATATCTGGCAATCCCACAGTTGCAGTGTGCAAAGCAGGCAAACTTTACTTTTTCAATTCTTTTGGGTATATTCTATCAACTAGTGTACGATTTTTTAAATAAACCAATGAGGGAAGAAGATTAAATAAATTAAAAATAATAATAATCATTAAATACTATTCGGCCACAATTTAACTAAGCAACCCATATTCAATGAGAGTATTTTCTAACATTTATTTCTTATCCCAATGAAATAAAAGATGAGGGTATATATTTCTTACGCCAGATCTTGTACTATTACGACATTTTCACTGTCACGTGCGGGAAGAACGTTGGCTGCGCCTATATCCTCTTGACATGACATGGAATGATTACTTTATACAAATAGAACTATTCTCTATCATAGACACACATAGAAATATGCTGTTATAATATCTATGAACGTCATACTTATAGCTTATAATGAGCTTATATTATGAATAACTACTTATATTATGAGTGTCACATGATAGTTAATTATGATGCAATCTAAGGAATTGGGCTAACTTGTTAGGATGGAAATCCACACCGATTTCGATTTCTACCCGACATCGTACCGGAATTCTAACTCGCTTGGCGGTACGTCTTTGCCTGTAGGGTGGTAACCAGCCACGACCGAAGCCTCCCACCAGCCACATCTAGACCAATAAGGAAAACCTCAATTCACACACACACACAATACACGTTTTTATGTTTTCAGTTTTATTTTCGTCGTTTCGCATCGACGTTTCTAATAAGAACAGCGAAGATGTGGAATGCCCTTCCAGCTTCTGTGTTTCCTAACACTTATGATCTGTGCACCTTCAAGACAAGAGTGAATGGGCATTTTCTAGGCAAGCGCGCTCCAACCTAGACCTCATCATTGCTTTCCACCAGGCATGATTGTAGTCAAGCGCAAGTCTATTATGAATAAAAAAAAAAAAATTTATACCCACTATGATTAATTTTAAATATTTTTTATTCCGGCTTGTTATGGAAAGGCGGAGCCTGCTGTCACAGGAGTTCACAACTCTTAAAAGAAGACTCAAGTTACTGAAATAAACTATCCACCGCGCATATCACTGCGCCACAGAGGCCGTCAGAAATTAATTTCCGTCATGAATTGGTCCATACTCCTGCCATAGAAGGACGGAAGTAAAATGTCTTTGAATCAGGAGGAAAAGCTTTAAAACGTAGTGCCAGCAAAGCTACCATAATCCAATCCCCTGTAACTTCTATAGACTTACAAACTTTTAGCTGTACATTGTCGAAGGCGTGGATATCACAGGGTCTTAGACTATTTATATTGCTCGTGAATTTGGTATTGATCGTGGCGTTGTGAGGCCAAAATTTCATCTATCTACTATATGATCGCATTTTTGTATTTTTTTAACACGCTTATATTAGCTTAACTTGTAACCCTGTATGTAAATAAAAAGTAAAGTTTAAAAATTATAACCCGACTACGTAAAAAGGGGTCCCGGATACAGTCTTTATATTATATAAAGATAAAGATAAATATACTTTATTTGCACACCACAAAGACAAAAACAAGTGAAATAAAAAACAAATTAGGAAGAGATCAGCATACAAAAGGCGGCCTTATCGCTAAGTAGCGATTTCTTCCAGGCAACCTTCGGTTTAGGAAAACTTAAGGACATCAGCAGGTGGCGTAAAACAAAAATAACCATAGTATTAGTAATACACATACATACAAATAATTTACATCCTAATACATAAACAATA